>NW_028245785.1:0-50853 GCF_964263255.1 Lissotriton vulgaris | reverse complement strand
TTTTCAAACATATTTAAGTCCGTTTTTCATGACAAATTCATAGAGATAGAAAACATACTTTCAATTCATCTCAGACACAAAATCATATAGTCACAATGTTCAAAAATCAATTAAACAGTGTTAGTAAGATCTCATATTTACATATTTACACATCTGTAGTGTCATGATTTATGCCAATCCGGTTAGGGATTGTCGTTTAGCATATCGGCCTAATCTCATGAGCAGTCGCTAGGCCAGCAGGGTAATGTAGTTCGCCTGTTGGAAGCTTGTTCGCTATTGAGCGAATTCGCTCAAAGTTACATGTGACTAACTCGTGTCACATGATTCGCAACCGATCGCTATGTGGCTGGGAAATGTAGTATCCCGCCAGGTGCGAGCGGGGTTCGAGACTGCTCTAAGATGGCATACCACTTTGTATATCCATATCTAGGGCACCGTAAGTAATATCTATGTTCTCGGGAGCTCCCTGAGTTCAACACAGTGTCTGAGGTGCTGAGTATCCCCTCTTAGCATGGAGTTGGTGCGCGGAATGGGTGTTCAAATCTGGTGGTATGCCTTAAGTTCAAGTGCTCATAATGGGGAGTGAGGAAATGGTGACGTTTTAGTGTGAGTGTGTAATTATGTGAAAAGTAAATAACGACTGGAAATAAATATATTTCCACTCAAAGGTGGCTTGTGTGTGGCTTATCAGTCATAATATTCTGGCCCTGAGACGACTAGCGTTCCTATGGTAACCCCACAATTGTGGGTTGCCATTCTCAACCTTAGTGTGAGGGGGCTAATGGTATACCTGTAAGCCAATTCTTAAAAGTGCTAGTGATTTAAAAACTTTCTTACAGAACTCATCATTTAACGAGGTAGCATACGTCCTGTCCCTGACAGCTTTATGTGCCTATATGTGAGGATAACTCCTCCCCACAATTAAGCTTCTTGGGGGTCTTACAGTCTAGATCTATGATGTATCTGGATTCTTTGACTCTCAACTCTGTTTCGTAGTCTCCACCACGTACATTTTTAGCGATCTTATCAATGCCAAAGAATCTCAGACTGCCGTTGTTGCTATTATGTCTTTCTTCGTAGTGGCGAGCCATCGGATAATTGTGGTCCCTATTTGTGGAGGCTACGAGAAAAGATCTAGCGACATTAAGTATTGAATTGGAGAAATTTAAAACAGAGAAAAGCCTGGATGAATTTATGAAGGCTTTACCAAAAAAGCCACAGGATTATGAGAACACAATCAAACAAAAGAAACAGAGAAAATTTCTCAGAGATAAACGCGACTATGCTGAAGGACGCATATTGACATATGCTAAAAAATACGATTTGGCACAAAGAAATATTCGAGCCAATTGGTCCGCCAAGAAAACAACCACAGTATCGACAGGATCAAGCTCTGACATAAGCACTGACACTGAGGAACGTAATACAGGGATCCCTTTAGGTGCACGACTTTTGACCCTTCACCACGAGTTCCAGATATTGAAACAGAAGAACGACCAAAGTCAACAAAACATAGTACAGACCAGAGGACAAACAAGGGGCAAAAGCGCCAAAAGAGGAAAAGGAAGAGGTCGAGGGACAGCAGTAGAAGAAGACGATTAAAAAAGAAACACAGAAAAATCAACATTAGCAATCAATCTAGGGATACAACTGAAGAGAACAGGACTGTTGTGAATCTCTCAGATAGACAATTGAATCAAACAGAAATCTCAGTACTACAATTGGGACTGTCCTTCTGCCCTAGCACAATTCTGAACTATGCAGATACAAGGGTTGATCTGTTTCTGTACAATAAAAAAGTTGAAACTGTTGAAAATATACACAGTCTGATCAAAACCTAAACAGACGAATTCAAGAACTGTGGATGATCCTGGTATCAATTTGCAAGTATGCGACATGGAACTACTGAAAGACATGTATGAATTGGAAATGAATGACAACAATGCCAGAAATCATTATGTGCTCCCACGACCAGGTGGAGTCATGAATAAACAAATTAAACATAGTGGCCTCAAACTCAAAAGTAAGTTCAATCCCAATGTCCCCTTTGATAACATTGAAGCGTACAATCAAGCTATCATAGCAGAATTAAAGAAAACAAGGAGAAACTTTGGCAACTCCAAATTGGACAATCTAACAAAGGAACAAAGATTGGCACTAAAAAATCTGAAGGAAGACAGCTCCATCGTGATTAAGCCCTCCGACAAGGGGGGCAACGTTGTAATTATGAATTATAAGGATTACAAATTGGAGGCAACAAGACAATTGTCTGACACTACCTGCTATGAGCTGATCAATTGGGAGCAATACAGAAAAACGATAAAAGATTATCATGCACTTTTGGGAGGATGGTATCATGATGGACTCCTAGACACCGATGAATATACATTTTTGAAAAAGGACCAACCCCGTATCCCATGTTTATATTTCCTCCCGAAAATCCATAAGGACCCATTAGTACCACCAGGGCGTCCAATAGTATCATCGAATGGGGGATTGTTGGAGAACACCTCCATATTCCTGGATTTGTTTCTAAATGAATATGTACGCAACTTAAATTCGTACTGCAAACACAGCATAGACTTTTTGAGACAGTTGCATGATTTGAGATGGGAGGAAGGATATTTGATGATAAGCATGGACATATGCTCTCTATATACGTGTATTGACCAAGTGAAGGGGGTAGAGGCATGCATGTATTTTTTGAGAAGTAGAAATGTTGATTATTGGGAACATAACGCTATGCTGAAGAATATGATGTTGTTTTGCCTACAGGAGAATATCTTCCTTTTTGAGAAAATTGTATATCGCCAACGGTCAGGGACCGCGATGGGAACTTGTTTTGCCCCCAGCCTAGCGAACCTTTCCTAGGCTGGTGGGAGGAACAGGTTGTGTGGTCGCGGGAATCGGAGATGTACACTGACCACATTTTAATGTGGGTCAGGTACATCGACGACCTATTCATAATATGGAATGGTCCCGAAAACTTAGCAAAACAGTACATGAGTCATCTTGGAGTGAATGATTTGAATTTGCGATTCATGTATAACATTAGTGACAAATACTGTGAATTTCTAGATATAGCAGTTGAGATAAAGGAGGGACATATCACCACTCGCCTGTTCCGGAAAGCCACAGCGGGCAATGCAGTGCTGCATGCGGCGAGCCACCACCCCATACCTCTAAAGAAGAGTATACCGTATGGGGAACTTCTGAGGGCTCGCCGCAATTGCAGCACTGATGCAGACTTTGAGAAAGAGCAGAAGGCCATGATTTTGCGATTCAAACAGCGTGGGTACAGTGAGGAAACCCTCAAAATAGCACATGACAAAGTGAAGGATTTACAACATGAGGAACTCCTATTTAAAATTTCAGGTTCTGCAATAAGAAACGATGAGCCGAAAAAAATGAATCAACCATGCCCACCCCGTTTGATTACCAATTTTAGTAGGGGAGCGTGGGCATTGAATAAAATCTTGAGGGCACATTGGAACTTACTCACTACAGATCAGATCATAGGAGCATATGTAGGACAGGGACCTCAAATCACCTATCGCAGAGCAAGATCACTTAGGGACCAATTGGTACACAGCTATCATAAGGACACATCCCGAGTAAACTGGATTCCAAAACTCTTCGGATTCACAACTTGTGGTAGCTGCAAAGCCGATCGCAACGGAAGATCCTGTAAGGACTTTCTAAATGGCACAGGACAAAAGAAGCAAATTAGGCAACAAATCAACTGCAACACTGAGTTTGCTGTCTGCTGTCTACGTATTGGAGTGCCCTTGTGGCCTCCGATACGTAGGCAGCACCAAACACCCACTGAAGGTGAGGATCCTACAGCACTTGTGTGCCATCACAAATAGGGACCACAATTATCCGATGGCTCGCCACTACGAAGAAAGACATAATAGCAACAACGGCAGTCTGAGATTCTTTGGCATTGATAAGATCCCTAAAAATGTACGTGGTGGAGACTACGAAACAGAGTTGAGAGTCAAAGAATCCAGATACATCATAGATCTAGACTGTAAGACCCCCAAGGGGCTTAATTGTGGGGAGGAGTTATCCTCACATATAGGCACATAAAGCTGTCAGGGACAGGACGTATGCTACCTCGTTGAATGATGAGTTCTGTAAGAAAGTTTTTAAATCACTAGCACTTTTAAGAATTGGCTTACACGTATACCATTAGCCCCCTCACACTAAGGTTGAGAATGGCAACCCACAATTGTGGGGTTACCATAGGAACGCTAGTCGTCTCAGGGCCAGAATATTATGACTGATAAGCCACACACAAGCCACCTTTGAGTGGAAATATATTTATTTCCAGTCATTATTTACTTTTCACATAATTACACACTCACACTAAAACGTCACCATTTCCCCACTCCCCATTATGAGCACTTGAACTTAAGGCATACCACCAGATTTGAACACCCATTCCGCGCACCAACTCCATGCTAAGAGGGGATACTCAGCACCTAGGACACTGTGTTGAACTCAGGGAGCTCCCGAGAACATAGATATTATTTACGGTGCCCTAGATATGGATATACAAAGCGGTATTCCATCTTAGAGCAGTCTCGAACCCCGCTCGCCCCTGGCGGGATACTACATTTACTAGCCACATAGCGATCGGTTGCGAATCATGTGACACAAGATAGTCACATGTAACATTGAGTGAATTCGCTTAATAGCAAACAAGCTTCCAACAGGCAAACTACATTACCCTGCTGGTCTAGTGACTGCTCATGAGATTAGGCCAATATACTAAACGGCAATCCCTAACCGTATTGGCATAAATCATGACACTACAGATGTGTAAATATGTAAACATGAGATCTTACTAACACTGTTTAATTGATTTTTGAACATTGTGACTATATGATTTTGTGTCTGAGATGAATTGAAAGTATGTTTTCTATCTATATGAAAAATTGACTTAAATATGTTTGAAAACAAAATGGTGGTAACTTGATAAAGGCAAACGCCGAAACGCGTCATCCTTGTTCCATAAGTGCACAATAAAAGGATTTGTGCTGGATTTTCCTGGTGTGCCATTTTCTGTGTCCAGCTATTGGAGGTGGATGGGAAGCAGGTTCAAATAAAGTGTGGCAGCTGCTGCCACCAACGGCACCAGCGTTGTGAGGTTGGGAATCCCTCTTGCAGCAACTTGGTGATACTAATATGTATATATATATATATATATATATATATATATATATATATATGCAACAGCTGCAGCCTCCCAGAGCTCCGTACTGAAACGACCAAGGAAAACCACATGAATCCAGCGTAAATGAAGGCACAAAGGTTTATTTAAAAGCTGAGCCTAAAAGAATCTGACGCGTTTCGGGCATCCGCCCTTGCTCACAGACAGTCAGTAAGTAAGACAACCACAGTTAAATACCTGGTGCTCCACAGTTTTTTTCAAGTTGCATTTTTTTCTTTCTCTTGCATTACACCATGTGATCATAGAAATGGAGGACACACTACATTTTTAGTGCTATGAGGTCTGTTTTCCAATCAATTTTTACCAAAGTCTGTTATTCACTGTATAAAATGGTTAAAATCCACTTTTTAAACAAAGAAATCAATCCAATATTCATTTTAAAGTGCATTTAAGTGACCAACATAAAATTGATCGGACACTCAGTGATGTAGATCAGGCAACATGACTGCATATAATGCTAAAAAAGTCCAATTTTGTAGTGCTATATTTGCATACATTTAAATAAAATGCAGTATCGTAAGTAAAACCTTGTCTATGTGCAAATGAGCAATAAAGTGCATTTTTCAAGTATCCTTATAAAGTGCCAATGCAAAGTGCAAATACCACAACTCTATATATAGTCAAATAAAGTGACAAATGCAATTTTGTGCAAATTACACAAAAATGTAAACAATTGGATATAATCCAAAAAGAAAAGGTTTTTTAGTATTCAAATGTAATATAGCAACAACAAATATGAATGCCTAAAATGCAGATAAGGGCAATAGTCAAAATGCCAAATTGGAAAAATGGACTAATAGTGGAAAAGGACCACTGTTGAGTTATCTCAAAAACAGTTGTAGGTAAAAAAACAGAGATTAACAGATAGTACCCGATGGCTATGTCCAAAGATATATATGAGATAAAGTGTTACCCAAATAATAATTAAATAAAGGGAAGCTAGTATGATAACAACCATGAAGCCATAAGTGATAGGAAAACGGGGAAGTGATAAATGTATGAAATTCTATATAGAAAAATTAAACATGAAGGCGTATAGCGGCTGACACTTAGACTAACCCAAAAATAATAAGCAAAAATATCTACAGGAAAACATGCAAATCATCCGTTGTGTTAAGCCCATTTGGGAATCTGCTATCTAGTTCCAAAATAAATTGAGACTCAAGTCTCCTGAGCATCCTATCTCTGTCACCACCCCTAAGAGGCTTATCCTCTGAGGCAATGACGAAGTAGGTCAGGCATTGAAGATCATTTTTGTGATTGGTTTTAAAATGCCTGGCCACCGGATATGATGGATCATTGTTCACAATGGCACGAAGGTGCTGGAGAATCCTGGCATGCACAGGTTGTCGTGTACTGCCGACATATCTAAGTCCACATGTGCATGTCAGGACATAGATAGCAAACTCAGTCTTGCAAGTAAACTGACCCTTGATGTTAACTGGGTCAGGACTGAAAGGTGTATATATATATATATTCACTGAAAACACCATAGATTTCACAGCAGTTATAGTTAGCTGGAAATTTTACTGACATAAAACCATTGAAATTCCCACGTTATAGTTAGTTGGACTCACTATAACTTGCGCGCCTACAATGCACTGCTGATGACATCACATATTGCATCACTAATGACATGGTCAGTGACATCACTCATGACATCACTGATGACACCATCCAGTGAATGTGTGTCTTTCTGTAAAATAAATATGTTTTACAAATGTATTTGTAAAGGTCGATGGAAGAATACATTTTTAAATAAGTGTCTAAATGGATGTTTTTAAAAAAAAAACTTGATTGGTTAACTGGCTTATTAAGTGTATCTTAGTGAATACATATATTAGCGAGTAATTTTTTAATATTTAAATATATGTATCAGTGTTTCACTTTGTGTATAAGTGGCTGCATGGGTTGGTGACTGACTCACTGTTTGTATGTGTTTTGAAGACAGCTTATGTGCAGGAGTGTATGGGTGGATGAGTGTGTATATGTGTGTGTTAGTGAGTGAATGCCTGCCTCACTAGTGTCTTTATGAGTAACTACATATGTTTTAATCTAGTATATGTGAGTATTGATGTATATAAGTAAGTATATGTGAGAGTGAGAGATTGAAAGGGTTCCTGTATAAATAAGTATGTGGTTTCTATAAGTGATTGTTTAAGAGAGTAAGTATGTGTAAGTTTCCTTAGAAGCAATGTGCTAGTGTGTGTATAGTTGTATATGCAAATAAATGGATGTTCAATAGTTTATTTGCATGTGTGAGTATGTGTGTGAGTAACTTTTGGATGACTGTCGGTGTGTAACAGGATGTATATGTGTATCACTACATATGATGAGTGAGTATATGTATGAGTGACTATATAGAACTGTTGCTCAATCAGTGGATGTGTATATAGATGGTGGAATTACTGAATTGGTTGTTGTAACTGGTATGGGTATCTCCATTTTTTTGAAAATGTTAGTTTCTATTTTTGAATATGTGTTTCAAGGGTTACATTACACTGAAAGGAGGTCTGTCAGTCTGTCACAAGGATGGTGTCATCAGTGATGTCATGAGTGATGTCACTGACCATGTCATGAGTGATGTAATATGTGACGTCATCAGCAGTGCATTGCAGGCGCGCAAGTTATAGTGAGTCCAACTAACTATAACGTGGGAATTTCAATGGTTTTATGTCAGTAAAATTTCCAGCTAACTATAACTGCTGTGAAACCTATGTTTTTTTCAGTGAATTTAATAGGTTATTTAAACGCTAATTCCTAACTATAACTGGTGTGAAACCTATGGTTTTTTCAGTGAATTTCTTAGGTTTTTTAAATGCTAATTCCTAACTATATATAGGGCCTCAAACCTCTGAAATGTAATATTTTTTATAATGAATCCTATATTGTATATTTATATAATACTATTTTTTTTTTTTGCCCTGTAGCGCTCCCGGAGCGCGCCCCAGTGTGCGCACCGGAAAGCGCTCCGGGTAGCGCCCCGTTAGCGCTATTGCCGCCAATGAAAACATCATTGTGACGTATCGCGTAGCCGCGTCCGCGTGATACGCACGGCGTAAGCGCACCCAGAAGCACTCGAGCGAATACGATCGCACAACGTAAACATCCGACGCGCTTACGGGACGCGACCCGGGGCGCGCCCGGGTGCGCGCCTCGTAAGCGCGTCGGGTCATGTGACCTGAAAATAACTCTTTTTATTGGTGCAGAACAGTTTTGGTTTCCAAATGATGAAAGCCCAGGTCATGTGACCTGAAAATAACACTTTTCATTGGTTCAGGACAGTTTTTTTTTCCAAATGATGAAAGACCCCACCTTTTTTCCTTATTCTGACTTTGTCCTTTGACTGAGGAAGACCTGTTTCAACATCTTTGAGAAATATTTTGTACTTTAAAATGGCTACAGTAGCAGCAGCAGCTGGAGCATCTGCACCACCACCACCACCACAAAGAGGACCACCACAACATTACATTGGTGGTCAAGAAGAGGAGGAGGAGGAAAAAGAGGAGGAGGAGGGGAGAAGGTGGTTGCCAGAAGACAATGCCCCATACAAGCCAAGACCACACATTGTATGGGAGTTTTTTTCTATCCAAGAGGGCAAGAAGAAAGTCAATGCGGCCAAGGTGACTTGCCTAATCTGTGGCATGGAACTTTCAAGGGGAAACCCGAACAAAAAATATTCTTTTGGTAATAATACCATGATTAGACACATGCAGCGCAAGCATACAAACAACTATTCTGCTGCAGAGATGAGAGAACTGGCCAGTAACCCTCCCCAATCTTCAACCACCACCTCCAAAAGAAAGCAACCCACTCCATCGGGACCAGAGACAAGGGAGACAATCCCTTGCATACAACCACGGTTTGGGGAATACAGAATTACATGTATTTTTTGTGGTAAGACCATCTCCTATGGTGAACAGAGCATCAAGCTCATCTTCCTTGCTGGTGACAACCACAATTGCCCAAAAAACCCCTAATTTTTTCCTTTTTTTTTGCTCCAGTTGAGCCATTTTCAATTCCCTGCTTTTTGTTTCTCCCCATAAAAATAACAAAAAAAATATAAAATAGTTCATAAAAGCCAAAAAAAGTACAAAATGTTCAAAAAACAACAAAAATGAGAAAAAAACTGTTCTTTTTAGAACTACCGCCAATTTATAAAAAAAGGCTACATTTTTTAAAAACTCTATCATTCTTTTTTCCCCATTGTACGCTCCCCGGTACGCTCCGGGGTGCGCGTACCGGGCGCTCCCCCCGCGCAAATAAAAAAAAAATTACGTTTTTTTTTGCCCCGCGGGCCCTTTTATAGCCCCCACATCAAACCTAGGGGGACAGGGGGAGTCTACTCTGCCCTCTTATGGTCATTTCCCCCTTTGTTTTTGCCACCTCTTGTGTCTCGATCCTACCGAGACACAAGATGGCGGCCGCTCCGGACTGTTTGGAATGTTGAAAGACACCCGAGAGCCAATCAGCTTTCCGCGCGCGAACTCGCGTAGCGCGCTGGTTAGCGCCCCGGTGCGCGTACCGGGGCGCGGCCATAGATATATATATTTTTTCGAACCTATATTACTCATAATCCACTGGAGCACATATCTTGAGACATAACAAAGGCACATCGGGCTACCAGTCCCTACAATTTTGCCAAGTTTGGTGGAAATCCATTCAGCCGTTCGGGCTAAAAGTGAGGTCGACCGCCCTATGGAAATTAACATGGGGAAAACACGTTTTGGGACCCCCCTTTTATCTCGGCCCCCACTTGAAAAATCCCCCCAAACTTTCAGGGAAGGACCGGAGCGCCGCGAGGCAAATTTGAGGAAATTTTCAGGCAGATTCCTCAACCGGCGCCAAAGTTATTCACAATAGAATGTTGAGATTTTGCATTGAAAATAATCCTAACTATAACTACCTACTGGTGACTGCCAGTAGGTAATATATATATATATATATATATATTACCTACTGGCGGTCGCCAGTAGGTATATATAGTTAGGATTTTTTCTCTATGGGATTTTTGAAAATTCTATGTCTAATAACTTTGGCGTTTGTGGACGGAATTGGCTGAAATTTTCAGGAAAATGGAACATTTTGTTTCTGAGCAATCCCTAACAATTTGGGGGGGTTTCATCAAGGGGGGGCCGAGAAAAAAGGGGGGTCCCAAAACGCGTTTTTCCCATGTTAATTTCCATAGGGCGGTTGGCCTCACTTTTAGCTCGAACGGCTGAATGGATTTGCACGAAACTTGGCAAAATTGTAGGGACTGTTAGCCCGATGTGCCTTTGCTAGGTCTCAATATATGTGCTCCAGTGGATTTTGAGTAATTTAGGTTCAAAAAAAGATATATATCTGGGCGGAGCCTAACCACACATCTGATCTGATTGGCTGTCAGCACTTCATCCAAGAAGTGTTGGCAGCCATCTTGGGACCAATATACATGATAGCACCTCATTAAAAAGCATTGTAGTTAATAGAGGGTTTTGGGACTTTAGTTACATTATAAATCATTTGTTGATGGTACCATACTCGTTTTAGGAATTGTGGTGGGTTCTAAGGTGATTTTACCATGTGAAAAAACCTTCTGCTGTGATATCATGAATATTGTTTGAAAGAAAACTAATATCTCATGATTTTCCCACAGTGGTTTGGAAGGGGATCTATAAGCTAAACTGAAAGCATATTTTCTGTAAATTCACATTATCTTTCTCAGTCATGTGAAAATGAAGTCTGACATTCTCAGTAAAACATGTACATCCAACAAGGACAGAGACTGTCAGTTGATTCCTTTGTGTTCTACTGCAGCCTCCTAGAGTGTTCTAAAGAACAACTAGAGCGCTAACAGTCCTACTTATTACAAAGGTATGGCACACCTGAAGCCATCTTGATTGGAATAAAGTGGTAACTCTTAAAACATTTAATTTAAAAAGAAACAACATGAGGGGGTATATTTTGCCATAGAAAGTATGATTAGTGCTGCAGAATGAAAAATTAGGGCACATTTTGAGTGACTTCTCAAATCCTTTTCAATTTCATTAAAACATTCTGACATGCAGTCTCCCAAAATGGCCACCAGAGACAAAAGAGCCCAAATGTAGCCCAAATATCACCCAGATGTAGCCCAAGTATAGCCCAATGACAGAATGTCCCAGAGTGTTCTAAAGAACAACTAGAGCGCTAACAGTCCTACTTATTACAAAGGTATGGCACACCTGAAGCCATCTTGATTGGAATAAAGTGGTAACTCTTAAAACATTTAATTTAAAAAGAAACAACATGAGGGGGTATATTTTGCCATAGAAAGTATGATTAGTGCTGCAGAATGAAAAATTAGGGCACATTTTGAGTGACTTCTCAAATCCTTTTCTATTTCATTAAAACATTCTGACATGCAGTCTCCCAAAATGGCCACCAGAGACAAAAGAGCCCAAATGTAGCCCAAATATCACCCAGATGTAGCCCAAGTATAGCCCAATGACAGAATGTCCCAGAGTGTTCTAAAGAACAACTAGAGCGCTAACAGTCCTACTTATTACAAAGGTATAGCACACCTGGAGCCATCGTGATGGGAATAAAGTGGTAACTCTTAAAACATTTAATTTAAAAAGGAACAAAATGAGGGGGTATATTATGCAATAGAAGGTATTATTAGTGCTGCAGAAAGAAAAATTAGGGCACATTTTGAGTGACTTTTCAAATCCTCTTCTATTTCATTAAAAAATTCTGACATGCAGTCTCCCAAAATGGCCACCAGAGACAAAAGAGCCCAAATGTAGCCCAAATATCACCCAGATGTAGCCCAAGTATAGCCCAATGACAGAATGTCCCAGAGTGTTCTAAAGAACAACTAGAGCGCTAACAGTCCTACTTATTACAAAGGTATGGCACACCTGAAGCCATCTTGATTGGAATAAAGTGGTAACTCTTAAAACATTTAATTTAAAAAGGAACAAAATGAGGGGGTATATTTTGCCATATGAATTATGATTAGTGCTGCAGAAAGAAAAATTAGGGCACATTTTGAGTGACTTCTCAAACCCTCTTCAATTTCATAAAAAAAGTTCTGACATACAGTCTACCAAGATGGCTACCAGAGACAAAAGAGCCTAAATGTAGCCCAAATATCACCCAGATGTACCCCAAGTATAGCCCAATGACAGAATGTCCCAGAGTGTTCTAAAGAACAACTAGAGCGCTAACAGTCTTACTTATGACAAAAGTATGGCACACCAGAAGCCATCTTGATTGGAATGAAGTGGTAAGTCTGAAAACACTCAATTTAAAAAGGAACAACATGAGGGGGTTAATTTTGCCATAGAAAGTATGATTAGTGCTTCAGAAAGTAAAATTAGGGATTACTTTGAGTGACTTCTCAAATCCTCTTCTATTTCATTAAAAAAATTCTGACATGCAGACTGAAACATGCACTTTGAATACCAGCAGCAGACGTCCCTGGTGAGCAGTAGCTTTACTACAGTGATCTAATGTGCAACTAGAGTGCTAACATTCAGAATTTATGGCAAATGTGTGACACATCTGAATGCCTTCTTGATGGAACCAAAGTAAACAAGCATTGAAAATGCAATAGATCTCGCCCTCGTTTAAGTTAAAGCCATTCTGTTTGTAATGAGGTGGCTTTTTAGCTTTGCTTTTATTAGTGTTTTTTCAACTTTCATGTAAATAACATGCATCTGTATGCATATAAGTATATGTATGCATGCATTTATGTTTGTATTTATATAGATATACAGATGATATATGTTTATATATGTATGTATATATATATATATTCACTGAAAAAACCATAGGTTATAGACCATATATAGTTAGGAATTAGCATTTACAAAACCTTGAAAATTCACTGAAAAAACCATAGGTTATAGACCATATATAGTTAGGAATTAGCATTTACAAAACCTTGAAAATTCACTGAAAAAACCATAGGTTATAGACCATTTATAGTTAGGAATTCGCATTTACAAAACCTTATTTTACTCACACAAAACCATTGAAATTCCATATATAGTTAGTTGCACTAACTATATATCGCGCACCCGCAATCCACTGCTGATGATGTCACATATTACATCATTCATGACATGGTCAGTGACATCACTGATGACATCACTGATGACATCTCAAATGACATCACTGATGACATCACTGATGACAACATCCAGTGACTGTATGTTTCTGTAAAGTTAAAATATGTCTTACATATTGAAGAATGAGTGGATGTATAAGTGTCTGGATGAAGGATTTAGTAGGTGCATGACTGACTGTATGAGTGAGTGATTAAATGTGTCTCACTGAGTGCATGGGTTAGTGACTAAACTGTCTTAATTTGTGCATCATTATGTCTGTTGTTCTGTAAACTGTTGCATGTGTTGATAAGTAGCTATATGAGTAACTATATGGGTTATTGATTGGTTGCCCAAGTATTTGTATGGGAGACTGAGTGTGTGTGTGGGTGGCTGGGAGGTGTATGACTCTGTGCATAGATGTGTGAGCAGTTGATTCACTAGATGTATGGTTTCAAAAGTGCATGTGGAAACAGCTGTATGGGCGGTTGACTGTGTGCATGAGTGTATTGGTGAGTGAATGGATATCTCAGTGCTACATGTCAAAGTAAGTACATATGTAAAACACAGTACATGTGAGAGTTGACATATATAAATAACTGTGCATAAGAGCCAGTGAATGTGTGAGTGGCTGTATGGATCATTGTGAACTTGTATCAGGGATTGTATAAGAGAGTAAATATGTGTTAGTATATGTTTGAATAAGTAAAGTTTGTATAACTGTATAGTTGAGGAAATGGAGGTGTGATTGATTCTTTGCATGACTGACTAGGTGTGTGAGTAACTCCATGGATGAGTGACAGTCTGTGAGTGTCTGTTTACACTGATTGTATCTAAGGTTATATTAGAGTCTGAAGAGGTTCATCGTATTATCACATGAATGATATCATCAGTGATGTGAACAGTAATGTCAAATGAGATGTCATCAGTGATGTCATCAGTGATGTCATTTGAGATGTCATCAGTGATGTCATTTGAGATGTCATCAGTGATGTCATCAGTGATGTCACTGACCATGTCATGAATGATGTAATATGTGACATCATCAGCAGTGGATTGCGGGTGCGCGATATATAGTTAGTGCAACTAACTATATATGGAATTTCAATGGTTTTGTGTGAGTAAAATAAGGTTTTGTAAATGCGAATTCCTAACTATATATGGTCTATAACCTATGGTTTTTTCAGTGAATATATATATATATATATCTGGACAAGAGCTCCCCCCTTTCCGGAGAGCAAGGTGAGTCACACACGCTGCAAAACCTTTAATGAGAACAGATTCTGGCAGATTGTGACAATTGCGGGTAGTCCTGACGCGTTTCGTTGATGACTGTCAACTTCCTCAGAGGTCAGCCCAGCAAACGGAAAGGCTGCGCAGGGTCCCAAAGTTCTATTTGTTGCGTGGCTGGCCCTCTAGTGAACGCCCATTCGCGCTTGCACAGCATGCTGGTGTTTGTGGTTCCCCAGCCTGTCCATTTGCTTTCTGCCGGGTCTTGCACTGTTTCTCCCTGGAACCGAGGTGTCCAGTAGTGTAGCCCCCCCATCCAGACTCACTTTTAAAGTCTGCAGAGGCAACATATCCACTTTGGTGTCGGGCGGCAGTCAGTTTCCCAATGTCCGTGTTTACGGGTTACAAGGTTGTGTCCATGAGAGCGGGAAGCTATTTTTTTTTTAAACTGAGGTTGCCCTGCAATGAAGACATACTCCTCCAATTGGTAAGTTCAAACAAAACTTTTATTGCAGGGGAGCAGTTTGGCAGCTCCGATTTCTTTTTCCATTTGCCTAACGCATTTCGGAGCGTTCCAACCCACCATCAATGACAGGCTCCCACAGTTCTCTGCGCATTAACTTCATTAATTTATAGGCCTCTGGTGTGCCATTATTTTTCTTAATACATTCCGATGCACGCTGGAACTAGTAGTTAATTGCCTTTGCTTTCAAACCTCCAGTGGTTATGTGTGAGTTGAAACCATTCCATGGAGCAGTGACAGCCCTCTAATGGGCCTCGGGGCTGTGATTCTGTTCAGATATTTCGAGTAATCAACTAGCGCCGTCTTCAAATCCTGAAAGGTTCAGGTCTGCCGATCCCCCACATTCCTCGGGGTGGTGCGAACTTCCACGGCTCGACCTGCCATGTTGAAAAATTAAACTGAGGTTGCCCAGCAATGAAGACGGAAACAAAACTTTTATTGCAGGGGAGCAGGATGGCAGCTCCGATTTCTTTTTCCATTTGCGTAACGCGTTTCAGAGCATTCACGCTCTTTCTTCAGAGGCAGTTCCAACCCACCATCAATTGACAGGTTCCCACAGTTCTCTGTGCGCTAACTTCATTAATTTATAGGCCTCTGGTGTGCCATTATTTTTCTTAATTCATTCCGATGCACGCTGGAACATGTAGTTAATTGCCTTTACTTTCAAACCTCCGGTGGTTGTGTGTGAGTTGAAACCATTCCATGGAGCAGTGACAGCCCTCTAGTGAGCCTCGGGCTGTGATTCTGTTTCCATCTTTTGAGCAATCAACTCCGCCCTCTTCAAATCCTGAAAGGTTCAAGTCTGCTGATCCCCCACATTCCTCAGGGCGGTGCGAACTTCCACGGCTGGACCTGCCGTGTGAAAAACTTAAACTGAGGTTGCCCTGCAATGAAGACGCACTCCTCCAGTTGGCAAGTTCAAACAAAACTTTTATTGAAGGGGAGCAGGATGGCAGTTCCAATTTCTTTTTCCATTTGACTAACGCGTTTCAGAGCATTCACGCTCTTTCTTCAGAGGCAGTTCCAACCCACCATCAATTGACAGGCTCCCACAGTTCTCTGCACGCTAACTTCATTAATTTATAGGCCTCTGGTGTGCCATGATTTTTCTTAACCCCTTCCATGCTGGTGACGAACCCCAGCCGTCACGCTCCATGGTGCTTGTGTGCTGATGACGGCTGGGGTTTGTCACGGGCCCGCCCTGTTCGTTCGGCGGCCGCACACGGGGGAATCGCGGCCGCACGGAAGGGGTTAATACATTTCGATGCACGCTGGAACTAGTAGTTAATTGTCTTTGCTTTCAAACCTCCAGTGGTTATGTGTGAGTTGAAACCATTCCATGGAGCAGTGACAGCCCTCTAGTGGGCCTCGGGCTGTGATTCTGTTCCCATATTTCGAGCAATCAACTGTGCTGTCTTCAAATCCTGAAAGGTTCAGGTCTGCCGATCCCCCACAGTCCTCGGGGTGGTGCGAACTTCCACGGCTGGACCTGCTGTGTTGAAAACTTAAACTGAGGTTGCCCTGCAATGAAGATGCACTCCTCCAGTTGGTGAGTTCAAACAAAACTTTATTGCAGGGGAGCAGGATTGCAGCTCCGATTTCTTTTTCCATTTGCCTAACGTGTTTCAGAGCGTTCACGCTCTTTCTTCAGAGGCAGTTCCAACCCACCATCAATTGACAGGCTCCCACAGGTCTCTGTGCGCTAACTTCATTAATTTATAGGCCTCTGGTGTGCCATTATTTTTCTTAATTCATTCCGATGCACGCTGGAATTTGTAGTTAATTGCCTTAGCTTTCAAACCCCCGGTGGCTGTGTGTGAGTTGAAACCATTCCATTGAGCAGTGACAGCCCTCTAGTGGGCCTCGGGCTGTGATTCTGTTCCCATCTTTCGCGCAATCAAATGTGTGCTAGTGACAACTAGATCCCTTGTGAGAGAATCTGTCCCACCCTCTAATGTCAATGGGGGAAATGAGCCATTGCTATTCACAGCTTGCCCAATATTATTGATATTGAGGTGCTGGCACATTGTACCATAGGATACGATGCTGGCGCTTGGAATGTTCTTGGGCAACCTGGCAGGTGTGGGAGATGCCGCGCATTTATATTATATTATTTGAGCCCTAGTGGGCACAGAATACGACGCTGGTGAGTGGAATGTTCTTGGGTAATCGGGCGGGTGTGGAAGGTGGCGCACATTTCTATTAGTTGAGCTCAGGTGGGCAGGATTGTTGGTGTCTCTACCTATAAGTTTGATTTATACTCTGTGTCAGTTCTGTTGCCTAGGTACTTGGTGGACTGGTGTATGGCTGCTATCTGTGTGTTGAGAGATCTAAGGGTCTTGTAATTTAAAAGGTGGTGAAACAGTGAAAGTGGTGTGTGTCAAAGGAAAAAACGAGTGAATGTTAAAAAGTGTGAGAAGAGTTAAAAGGATTGGGTTGAAGATCTGTAGTTGGCAGCTACAGTTATCTTAGTTAGGCACAGGTGGTTATTACAGGTGTACACTCATTGCCTCATCAGCGTTCATGCTGTTAGGGATTTTGCAATCTAACTTGATTATGTATCTGGACTCTAGTCTCCTAAGGGCCAGTTGTCTGTTGCCTCCTCTGATGTTTTTCTTAACACTATCAATGACAAAGTAGGTTAAGTCCCCCACTCTGCCGCCATGTTGTATATTTATGTGGAGGGCCACAGGATACGCAGGGTCATCATTGCTGATGGCCCTTACATGTTGCAGTATCCTCACATCTATGGGATGAATAGTACTACCCACGTACATTTTGTTGCAAAAATGTAATAGATAGATATAACTCTGCAAAGGATCCACAAAACCTGTGTGAATTAAAAAAGAAATATATATATATATATATATATATATATATATATATATATATATATATATATATATATATATATGTATGTATATATATATATATATATATATAATTCACTGAAAAAACCATAGGTTATAGACCATATATAGTTAGGAATTCGCATTTACAAAACCTTATTTTACTCACACAAAACCATTGAAATTCCATATATAGTTAGTTGCACTAACTATATATCGCGCACCCGCAATCCACTGCTGATGATGTCACATATTACATCATTCATGACATGGTCAGTGACATCACTGATGACATCACTGAGGTGTGATTGATTCTTTGCATGACTGACTAGGTGTGTGAGTAACTCCATGGATGAGTGACAGTCTGTGAGTGTCTGTTTACACTGATTGTATCTAAGGTTATATTAGAGTCTGAAGAGGTTCATCGTATTATCACATGAATGATATCATCAGTGATGTGATCAGTAATGTCAAATGAGATGTCATCAGTGATGTCATCAGTGATGTCATTTGAGATGTCATCAGTGATGTCATTTGAGATGTCATCAGTGATGTCATCAGTGATGTCACTGACCATGTCATGAATGATGTAATATGTGACATCATCAGCAGTGGATTGCGGGTGCGCGATATATAGTTAGTGCAACTAACTATATATGGAATTTCAATGGTTTTGTGTGAGTAAAATAAGGTTTTGTAAATGCGAATTCCTAACTATATATGGTCTATAACCTATGGTTTTTTCAGTGAATTTTCAAGGTTTTGTAAATGCTAATTCCTAACTATATATGGTCTATAACCTATGGTTTTTTCAGTGAATTTTCAAGGTTTTGTAAATGCTAATTCCTAACTATATATGGTCTATAGCCTATGGTTTTTTCAGTGAATATATATATATATATACATACATATATAAACATATATCATCTGTATATCTATATAAATACAAACATAAATGCATGCATACATATACTTATATGCATACAGATGCATGTTATTTACATGAAAGTTGAAAAAACACTAATAAAAGCAAAGCTAAAAAGCCACCTCATTACAAACAGAATGGCTTTAACTTAAACGAGGGCGAGATCTATTGCATTTTCAATGCTTGTTTACTTTGGTTCCATCAAGAAGGCATTCAGATGTGTCACACATTTGCCATAAATTCTGAATGTTAGCACTCTAGTTGCACATTAGATCACTGTAGTAAAGCTACTGCTCACCAGGGACGTCTGCTGCTGGTATTCAAAGTGCATGTTTCAGTCTGCATGTCAGAATTTTTTTAATGAAATAGAAGAGGATATGAGAAGTCACTCAAAATGATCCCTAATTTTTCTTTCTGAAGCACTAATCATACTTTCTATGGCAAAATTAACCCCCTCATGTTGTTCCTTTTTAAATTGAGTGTTTTCAGACTTACCACTTCATTCCAATCAAGATGGCTTCTGGTGTGCCATACTTTTGTCATAAGTAAGACTGTTAGCGCTCTAGTTGTTCTTTAGAACACTCTGGGACATTCTGTCATTGGGCTATACTTGGGGTACATCTGGGTGATATTTGGGCTACATTTAGGCTCTTTTGTCTCTGGTGGCCATCTTGGGAGACTGTATGTCAGAATTTTTTAATGAAATTGAAGAGGGTTTGAGAAGTCACTCAAAATGTGCCCTAATTTTTCTTTCTGCAGCACTAATCATAATTCATATGGCAAAATATACCCCCTCATTTTGTTCCTTTTTAAATTAAATGTTTTAAGAGTTACCACTTTACTCCAATCAAGATGGCTTCAGGTGTGCCATACCTTTGTAATAAGTAGGACTGTTAGCGCTCTAGTTGTTCTTTAGAACACTCTGGTACATTCTGTCATTGGGCTATACTTGGGCTACATCTGGGTGATATTGGGGCTACATTTGGGCTCTTTTGTCTCTGGTGGCCATTTTGGGAGACTGCATGTCAGAATCTTTTAATGAAATAGAAGAGGATTTGAAAAGTCACTCAAAATGTGCCCTAATTTTTCTTTCTGCAGCACTAATAATACCTTCTATTGCTTAATATACCCCCTCATTTTGTTCCTTTTTAAATTAAATGTTTTAAGAGTTACCACTTTATTCCCATCACGATGGCTCCAGGTGTGCTATACCATTGTAATAAGTAGGACTGTTAGCGCTCTAGTTGTTCTTTAGAACACTCAGGGACATTCTGTCATTGGGCTATACTTGGGCTACATCTGGGTGATATTTGGGCTACATTTGGGCTCTTTTGTCTCTGGTGGCCATTTTGGGAGACTGCATGTCAGAATGTTTTAATGAAATAGAAAAGGATTTGAGAAGTCACTCAAAATGTGCCCTAATTTTTCATTCTGCAGCACTAATCATACTTTCTATGGCAAAATATACCCCCTCATGTTGTTTCTTTTTAAATTAAATGTTTTAAGAGTTACCACTTTATTCCAATCAAGATGGCTTCAGGTGTGCCATACCTTTGTAATAAGTAGGACTGTTAGAGCTCTAGTTGTTCTTTAGAACACTCTAGGAGGCTGCAGTAGAACACAAAGAAATCAACTGACAGTCTCTGTCCTTGTTGGATGTACATGTTTTACTGAGAATGTCAGACTTCATTTTCACATGACTGAGAAAGATAATGTGAATTTACAGAAAATATGCTTTCAGTTTAGCTTATAGATCCCCTTCCAAACCACTGTGGGAAAATCATGAGATATTAGTTTTCTTTCAAACAATATTCATGATATCACAGCAGAAGGTTTTTTCACATGGTAAAATCACCTTAGAACCCACCACAATTCCTAAAACGAGTATGGTACCATCAACAAATGATTTATAATGTAACTAAAGTCCTAAAACCCTCTATTAACTACAATGCTTTTTAATGAGGTGCTATCATGTATATTGGTCCCAAGATGGCTGCCAACACTTCTTGGATGAAGTGCTGACAGCCAATCTGATCAGATGTGTGGTTAGGCTCCGCCCAGATATATATCTTTTTTTGAACCTAAATTACTCAAAATCCACTGGAGCACATATATTGAGACCTAGCAAAGGCACATCGGGCTAACAGTCCCTACAATTTTGCCAAGTTTCGTGCAAATCCATTCAGCCGTTCGAGCTAAAAGTGAGGCCAACCGCCCTATGGAAATTAACATAAGAAAAACGCGTTTTGGGACCCCCCTTTTTTCTCGGCCCCCCCTTCATGAAACCCCCCCAAATTGTCAGGGGCTGCTCAGAAACAAAATGTTCCATTTTCCTGAAAATTTCAGCCAATTCCGTCCACAAACGCCAAAGTTATTAGACATAGAATTTTCAAAAATCCCATAGAGAAAAAATCCTAACTATATATACCTACTGGCGACCGCCAGTAGGTAATATATATATATATATATATATATATATATATATATATATATATATATATATATATATATCACAGCTACAAACGATCCACGAATCCTTAATTCGTAAAGAAAGCAGCACACTCAGGGGTAGTTCCACATAGATTTAATGAGGGAACTTACAGCAGTTAAACCAGTTAACCAGTTAACCAATCAATTTTTTTTATAAAACATCCATTAACACCCTCATTTAAACCTTTATTCGTCTATCGACCTTTACAAATACATATATAAAACATATAGATTTTTCAGAAAGACACACATTCACTGGATGGTGTCATCAGTGATGTCATGAGTGATGTCACTGACCATGTCATGAGTGATGTAATATGTGACGTCATTAGCAGTGCATTGCAGGCGCGCAAGTTATAGTGAGTCCAACTAACTATAACGTGGGAATTTCAATGGTTTTATGTCAGTAAAATTTCCAGCTAACTATAACTGGTGTGAAACCTATGGTTTTTTCAGTGAATTTAATAGGTTTTTTAAATGCTAATTCCTAACTATAATGGATGTGAAACCTGTGTTTTTTTTCAGTGAATTTCATAGGTTTTTTAAATGCTAATTCCTAACTATAACTGGTGTGAAACCTATGTTTTTTTCAGTGAATTTCATAGGTTTTTTAAATGCTAATTCCTAACTATATATAAGGCCCCAAACCTATATTTTTTTCTTTGAATTAAAATGTTGTTAATAGCAAATGTCTATAGCTATAAAATGTAATGTTTTTGAAAATGAATGAATCCTATATTTTATTTGTATTTAAGAAATTTTTTTTATGTATATTTTATTTTTATTTTGTAAAATTTATTTTACCCTGGAGCACTCCCGGGGCGCGCCCCGGTGAGCGCCCCGGAAAGCGTAGTCTTTTGAAACGCCCCAGGGCGCGCTCCGGAGAGCGTCGTAGCGCTATTGCCGCGAACGAAAACATCATCGTGACGTATCGCGTAGCCGCGTCCACGTGATACGCACGGCGTAAGCGCACCCGGAAGCACTCGAGCGAATACGATCGCGCAACGTAAACATGTGACGCGCTTACGCGACACGCCCGGGGGCGCGCCCCGGGGCGCACCACGTAAGCGCGTCAGTCATGTGACCTGAAAATAACACTTTTTATTGGTGCAGAACAGTTTTGGTTTCATAATGATGAAATCCCTGGTCTTGTGACCTGAAAATAACAATTCTCATTGGTTCAGGCCTTTTTTTTTTCCAAATGATGAAAGACACCACCTTTTTTCCTTATTCTGACTTTGTCCTTTGACTTAGGAAGACCTGTTTTGTAATCTTTGAGGTATATTTTGTACTTTGAAATGGCTTCAATAGCAGCAGCAGCTGGAGCATCTGCACCACCACCACCACCACAACCACCAAGAGGACCACCACAAGATTACATTGGTGGTCAACAAGAGGAGGAGGAGGAGAAGGAGGAGGAGGAGGAGGGGACGAGAAGATGGCTGCAAGAACACAATACCCCATTCCAGCTAAAACCACACATTGTATGGGAGTTTTTTTTCGACCCCAGAGGGTAAGAAAAAAGTGAATGCGGCCAAAGTGACTTGCCTAATCTGTGGCATGGAACTTTCCAGGGGGAACCCTAATAAAAAATACTCTTTTGGAAACAACACCATGATTCGCCACATGCAGCGCAGGCATCCGATGAACTATTCTGCTGCAGAGATGAGGGAACTGGCCAGTAACCCTCCCCAATCTTCAAGCACCACCTCCAAAAGAAAGCAACCCACTCCATCAGGACCAGAGGCAAGGGAGACGATCCCTTGCATTCAGCCACGGTTTGCGGATTTCCGTATAACATGTATCCATTGTGGTAAGACCATCTCCTATGGTGAACTGAGCATAAAGCTCATTGTCCTTGCTGGGGACAACCACAAATGCCCCAAAAAACCCTAATTTTTTCTTTTTTTTTTTCTTGCTCCAGTTGAGCCATTTTCAATTCCCTGTTTTTTCGTTTCTCCCCATAAAAATAACAAAAAAATATAAAATAGTTCATAAAAGCCAAAAATAGTACAAAATGTTCCAAAAACACAAAATAAATATAAAACAACAAAAAGAAGAAAAAAAAACAGTTCTTTTTAGAACTACCTCCAATTTATAAAAAAAGGCTAAATTTTTTAATAACTCTATCATTCTTCTTTCCGCATGAGCCGATCCCCGGTCCGCTCCCCGGTGCGCGTACCGGGCGCTCCCCCCGCGCAAATCAAAAAAAAAAATTTATTTTGCACCGCAGGGCCCTTTTATAGCCCCCACATCAAACCTAGGGGATCGGGGGGGGTCTACCCTGCCCCCTTATGGTCATTTCCCCCCCTTTTTTTTCCACCTCTTGTGTCTCTATCCTACCGAGACACAAGATGGCAGCCGGTCCGGACTGTTTTGAATGTTTACAGACACCCGAGAGCCAATCAGCTTTCCGTGCGCACCTCGCGTGTCGCGCCCGCTGTGCTCCCCGGTGCGCGTACCGGGGCGCGGCCATAGATATATATATTAATTTGAACCTAAATTACTCTAAATCCACTGGAGCACATATCTTGAGACATAGCAAAGGCACATCGGTCTACCAGTCCCTACAATTTTGCCAAGTTTGGTGGAAATCCATTCAGCCGTTCGGGCTAAAAGTGAGGTCGACCGCCCTATGGAAATTAACATGGAGAAAACGAGAAATTTTCAGGCAGATTCGTCAACCGGCGCCAAAGTTATTCCAAATAGAATTTTGAGATTTAACATTGAAAAAAATCCTAACCATAACTACCTACTGGGACCGCCAGTAGGTAATATAAATATATTTAAATATTCAAAATTCTATTTGAAATAACTTTGGCGCCGGTTGACGAATCTGCCTGAAAATTTCCTCAAAATGGCCTCTTCAAGCTCCGGTCCTTCCCTGAAAGTTTGGGGGGGGATTCGTCAAGGGGGGGCCGAGATAAAAGGGGAGTCCCAAAACGCGTTTTCTCCATGTTAATTTCCGTAGGGCGGCCTGAACGGCTGAATGGATTTCCACCAAACTTGGGAAAATTGTAGGGACTGGTAGCCCGATGTGCCTTTGCTATGTCTCAAGATATGTGCTCCAGTGGATTTTGAGTAATTTAGGTTAAAAAAAATATATATATCTGTAAGCGCGCCCCGGTACGCGCACCGGGCGCGCCACGCGACTTGCGCACGGAAAGCTGATTGGCTCTCGGGTGTCTGTAAACATTCTAAACAGTCCGGAGCGGCCGCCATCTTGTGTCTCGGTAGGATCGAGACACAAGAGGTGGCCAAAACATAGGGGGAAAAGACCAATAGGGGGCAGAGTAGACCCCCCTGACCCCCTTTGTTTCATGTGGGGGCTATAAAAGGGCCCGACGGGGCAAAAAAAAAGACATTTTTTTTTTCAATTTGCGCGGGGGGAGCGCCCGGTACACGCACCGGTGAGCGCACCGGGGAGCGCACCGGGGAGAAAAGAGAATGGCAGAGTTTAAAAATTTAAGTCATTTTATATAAATGGGAGGTAGTTCTGAAAAGAACTGTTTTTTTTCTTTTTGTTGTTTTATATTTTTTTTATTGTTTTTTTGAACAGTTTTTACTTTTTATGGCTTTTCTGAACAGTTTTATATTTTTTTTGTATTTTCTTGGGGGAGAAACAAAAACAGGGAATTGTAAATGGCTCAACTGGAGCAAAAAAAAACTCTGCAAAAAATTAGGGTTTTTTCGGGCACTTATGGTTATCCCCAGCACAGATCATAAGTTTAACACTTTGCTCACCATAGCAAATTAGCTTACCACAATATTTGCACATGATTTTAAAATCGTTAAATTTGGGTTGTATGATAGGCATTGTCTCTGTTGCCTCTGAACCCGATGGAGTTGGTTCTTTTGATGTTGAGGGTAGCTTACTGCAGAGGTCCCTTACCTCTGCAGCAGAATAGTTGATTGGGTGCCAACGGATCATGTGCCGAATCATGGTATGATTCCCGAAGGAATATTTTTTGTTAGGGTTCCCCCTGGACAGCTCAGCATCACAAATCAAACAAGTCACCTTCGCAGCATTGACTTTTTTGAAACCCCTTGGGATTTTGTAGAACTGCCATACGAAGTGCTCTTTTGGTTTGTAGGGCTGATGAACTTCTTGCAGGAACTGCCTTGAGCCTTCCTCCTCTTCCTCCTCCTCCTCCTCTTCTTCTTGACCACCAATGTGATCTTCTGGTGGTCTTTTTGATGGTGGTGGTGGTGGTGGTGGGGCAGATGCTCCAGCTGCTGCTGCTACTGTAGCCATTTTTAAGTAGACTATATTAGAGACAGATCTCCAAACAGGTCTTCCTCAGTCAAAGGACAAAGTCAGAATAAAGAAAAAAGGAGGGGGCTTTCATCATTTGGAAAAAAAACTGTTCTGGACCAATGAGAAGTGTTATTTTCAAGTCACATGACCAGGGCTTTCATCATTTGAAAACCAAAAGTGTTGTGAACCAATGAAAAGTGTTATTTTCAAGTCACATGAGCAGGGTGTTGTGCCTGAGTTTTCCTCCTTTCCAGTTGCTCAGCCAGAGTGAGTGTTATGTCTGTGTGGAATGTTGGAGTGTGTGATGTCAGAGAGTGCTGAATGTGAGTGTGCCTGTGTGTCTGTGGAATGACAGTTGATGAGTGTGGGCTGAGCAACAACATCAGCTCCTGGTGGGGCCTTTACTAGTATCTTGTTTACCTACCATCTTACCTGAATAAAGATACTACAAGAAAGTACAAGGACTCTGTATCTTCATTACCACATTTTGGCGACGTTTGGAGAACCTGAAAAGAACCTACAGCGTGCAGACAGAAACAGAAAGAAATAACCTACTAAATAGAAAAGAGTTTGGAACTACAGAAAGGAACTTACAGCTGTAAAGTGAGACCGTGTTTAAAGGAGCCTACTTGGAAGAAAAGAAACGCCTTGCTCAAGGAGTCTACATGTAACGGAACTGGGAACCTACAACCATTAAAGACAATACAAGGTAAAGACTTTTCTACATTTTAAAGCGTGTCTGGCAATACAAGACCCCACCAGTGACCCCATAACCGGTCGCCCTTACAGTGCCAGATCGCCTCAATATCAATTACAACTCGCCATTCATTAAGACCACAGCACGTTTGAAACTGCGCACCTGCCAAATGGATTAGAATTGTCCGTCTGACCTTCGTTTTCAAAAGGCCTGCATGTCATTATCTGTGCAATGATAAATGCGCCGTAGGTGTCAGCTGTATATTCCAAGAAATCTGACAGTTGTGTATTCGTGACTTTTGGGACTGTTTGTTTTCAAGCTGTTTAAAAGCTGTCAACAGTTAAATGGAAAAGAAAACTGCGTGCCTTTCACATATGTGCATTCGAGGAACTGGTTTACCTTTTTTTTTTTTTTTTTTTTTTGATCCTTCGCTTTTGGGGTCTGTCTGTTTTCAAGCGTTTTGAAAGCTGTTATTAGTTAAAATGTAAAGAAAGCGGCGTGCCTTTCACAGCTCTTCGAGACATTCGCCTCACTTTGTGATCAAGCTTGTGGGAGGTGTCAGTAACGAGGCACAGTTTATGGTTCTTATCTCAGTGCTTCACACGTTTGCTTTGCGGGAAACTATTATTTTCAACAGCACATTTCAACCGATAACTTTTTATTTAAAACATTGCGCGAGGAGCGCGGAAGAGCCTACCTTCGCCTCTGCCTCTTGTGACGCAGTCTTTCTCATCATACGGCACGTACATCCTAAGCTGCAGAAGCATTTCCAGAACCACCCGGCCTTACGTCAAAAGACGTGCAACCATCTTGGAAAGTCACGTCCTCCCTACAATCTGAGAATGAGGAAATGAAGTGTTGTGAACCAATGAAAAGTGTTATTTTCAGGTCACATGACCCGACGCACTTAGGCTACGCGACCCGGGGCGTGCCCCGGGGCGCGTAGCGTAAGCGCGTCAGAACGTTTTGCGATCATATGCGCATGCGTGCTTCCGGGTGCGCTTACGCTGTGCGTCATATGACGCATCACGCGGCTACGCGATACGTCACAATGTTGTTTTAGTTCGCGGCAATAGCGCTAACAGGACGCTCACCGGTACGCGCCCCGGGGTGCGCCATAGCACTGCGCTTACCGGTGAGCGCATCGGTACGCGCCCCGGGAGCGCACCGGGGCAAACAAATGAAAAAAATATATATATATATTACATAATTATAAAATATAAAATTCGTTATAAAAAATATTACATTCCATACCTATAGAGATTTGAAATTAGAAATTCACTGAAAAAAAAAAGGTATGAGGCCCTATATATAGTTAGGAATTAGCATTTAAAAAACCTTTGAAATTCACTGAAAAAAACATAGGTTTCACACCAGTTATAGTTAGGAATTAGCATTTAAAAAACCTAGTAAATTCACTGAAAAAACCATAGGTTTCACACCAGTTATAGTTAGCTGGAAATTTTACTGACATAAAACCATTGAAATTCCATGTTATAGTTAGTTGGACTCACTATAACTTGCGCACCGGCAATGCACTGCTGATGACGTCACAGATTACATCACTCATGACATGGTCAGTGACATCACTCATGACATCACTGATGACACCATCCTTGTGACAGAGTGACAGACCTCCTTTCACTGTAAAGTAACCCTTGAAACACATATTCAAAAATAGAAACTAACATTTTCAAAAAAGTGGAGAAACCCATACCAGTTACAACAACCAATTCAGTAATTCCACCTGCTATATACACATCCTCTCATTCAGCAACAGTTCTACATAGTCACTCATACACATACTCACTTCTCATATTTAGTGATACACCTATACATCCTGTTACACACCGACAGTCATCCAAAAGTTACTCACACACATACTCAGACATGCAAAAAAACTATTGAACATCCATTTATTTGCATATATAACTATACACACACTACCACCTTACTTCTAAGGAAACTTACACATACTTACTCTCTTAAACAATTACTTATAGAAACACATACTTATTTAAACAGGAACTCTTACAATCTCACATATACTCACTTATATACATCAATACTCACATATACTAGATTAAAACATATGTCGTTAATGATAAAGACACTAGTGAGACAGTCATTCACTCACTAACACACCCATACAGTCCTGCACATATGCTGTCTTCAAAACACATACAAACAGTGAGTCAGTCATTGATGCATCTATGTGCTAAGTAATACCCCCACCAAACTATACAGACCCTCATACTGATACTAAAAAACATCTAATAACCCATATACACACACATGTAGCTACTCACCAGCCCATGCAGCCACTTATACACAAAGTGAAACACTGATACAAACATTTAAATATTTAAATAATACTCGCTAATATATGTATTCACTAAGATACACTTAATAAGCCAGTTAACCAATCATTTAAACATTTATTCTTCCATCGACCTTTACATATACATATATAAAACATATTTATTTTACAGAAAGACACACATTCACTGGATGGTGTCATCAGTGATGTCATGAGTGATGTCACTGACCATGTCATGAGTGATGTAATCTGTGACGTCATCAGCAGTGCATTGCAGGCGCGCAAGTTCTAGTGAGTCCAACTAACTATAACGTGGAATTTCAATGGTTTTATGTCCGTAAAATTTCCAGCTAACTATAACTGGTGTGAAACCTATGTTTTTTCAGTGAATATATATATATACATATATATATATATATAAAACTTACTGGCGGTTGCCAGCAGGTAGGCCGGTTGACGAATCTTCGCGAAATTTTCAAAACTAGTAGGGCGCTCTGGTCCGGTCCTATCTTTAAAGTCTTGGGGTGATTTGTGAAGCGGGGCTGAGAAAAAAGGGGGGTCCCAAAACAAGTTATCCCCATGCAATTTTCCATAGGAACTGTTCATTGCGGCTACAGCCTGAACTGCTGAGCGGAATTACACCAAATTTGGCAAAGAGGTAGTCCTTGGTTCAGACTCGTGCCTTTTGCTTAAATGGTGTAAATCCTTTCAGTAGTTCCTAAGAAAATCACAATTAAATGTACAAATATATATATGGCCGCTGTGGATCCGCGCATCCTGAGCGCACCCTAAGCGCACCGTCCCGATCACGTGCTGAATGCGAATTGGCTGTCAAGTGGTTGTCAACATTCAAAACCAGGAAGTGTTGGCAGCCATTTTGTGCCTCAGTAGAAGCGAGGCTGAAGAAGTCAATGGTACAAGTGTGCAAAACGTATAAAGGGGGCAGGGTGGAAATACTCTAACCCTATAGACCTGCTTAGAGGGTCCCAAAAGGACTCCCAGTGCCAAATAAAAAGTTTTTTTTTCTAAAAATGGCAAGGTGCGCTCAGGGTGCGCGGATCCTGCCATAAAAAATGTAATTAAAAAAAGCGCAGGCTTAAATATTTAGCCCCCGGGGGACCCAAATCCCGGGGGCAAAAGTTTTAAATTTTTAAGGGGTCCCAGAGGGGCTCCCCAGCCCCGGGGATGGCCACCCCCTGGGTTTATAACATTAATGGGTGGGGGGTGGCTCAAAGGCTCCCTATCCCCTGGGGCTTTTTCAAAAATGGTTGATAGGGGCTCAAAGGCCCCCCTGGGGATGGCCACCCCCGGTTTTTTATGTTGTGAGAGGGGGCTGCATGGCCTCCCTCCTGGAACCCCTGGGACACTGCTGTTTGCTATGGCAGGGCGGGAGCCTAGGCTTGCGCACTGTCATAGCAAACTTGGTTTGGATTTTGAAAGAGAGAGCAGGGAAACCTGCTCTCTCTTTCAAAATGCAAACCAGATTGCTTTTCCACATGGGGAGCTGCATGTTAGCAGCTCTCCGTGTGGAAAAGCAATGCCGGCTCTCGAAGGACACGGGGCGCCGGCTGGGAGAGTGGGGGCATTGGGGCTCCCTCCACGGTCCCCAACATTATATATGAGCCCCGGGGAATGGGGTCCCCGTGGAGAATAAAAATTAGTCATAGGTGCTATTTTTGTTTTTTAGTAAAATTAGGAGTCGCGCACCCAGCGCAGTGCTCAGCTCGCCCCCCGGTGTACACACGTTGGGTGTACGACTCTAACGCGTCGGTTGCGCAACTCCAAGCAAAAAAAAGTAATATTTTTCAGATATACATGAAGCTTATGTGTTCAGATCTTGGGTGACTCTAAAAAGAGTCGTAGTGTTTATTGAGAGATTTTGGTACCTATAAGTAAGTACCTATGCAGAGTCTAAAGTTGATGAGGAAGACTCTGTTACCCTCATTTGTAAAATGTACACCATCTCTCCTATAGATGCCATCCATATTGAAACGCAGATTGTTGTGGTAAATGGACCCCATCATATAATCTCAGAGAAAAGCAGAAACAGATTTATTGACATGTTTCCTAGCTTTCTCAATCTGTAGACTAAATTGATTAGACCAGTTCCATTTCTGCCTTTGGCATATGTTAGAATAGACAAAGGCAGTTTGGGGGAAAAGTGACATCAGTTCTCCAAAGGTGTCCTTCATAAGCATTTCCAGACCTACCCCAGTCGAAGCGCCTAGGTCTTTGCCACCGTAGTGCACAATTATGAGGTCAGGGTGTTGGAGATGTAAAAAGGATTTAACCAATGGCATCAATTGGTGCCACTTTAACCCTCTCTGTCCAATCCATTTAATGTCTACATTTGGCAAACCTAGGTCTTTGTCAATGGCTCCAGAAAATAAAACTGTGTCCCACAATCCACCCTCTAAGCATCTTGAAAGGAGGTCTGGATGCACTTAGATCATCTCTGTGAATGAAATGGCAGTTTGAAAAATACGATTTTTCTAAAATGGTGGATAAGATGCAGTTTTGAAAAAAGAATAAAAATGATTGGCAGTTTAAAAACATTCTAGACTGAAAACTAGGGTGCATGTTTTTGTTTTGTAAAAGCATGTTTCTTATTGGTTAAGAAAAACTGTTTGAATGGAACATTACATAAGATAAGCTGATATTTTGAAAAGCAAGCACACTTGCTGTTTGGATTAGCAACATTTTATGCTGATTTTGTGACCTGTGTGCTCAGTTGGGTGTTCCATGTACTGTTACCATGGTAACAGGCAGTACGCAGATTGGGGCTAGGGTTCAAACTTATGTCAATTGGTAAGGGTTGAAATGTGTAACCAATAGAAATGCACGTTAGCTTTTGAATTAATGTGGGAAGCAATGTGATTTGATATTTACATGTATATGTGTTCAGAATGAGAGGGAAAGTGTGCCTTTTTGGTTTCGCTAAGTAGTGCAGTACAGACATTCTGTATAAGAAATCTGGCGTGTTACTGACATACTTCTTAATCTACAAATCAATTTGAATGGTAAGTAAACCTGGAAATGCATCAGTTTGCTGCGCCACCATAGGGGTGGCGTAGGCAAGCGAAACGAGGGGAAATGTTTTCATTTCACCTCGTTTTTTCCTCTTTCAATACGTGCTGCATTCTACAGCACGCATTGAAAGAGGAAAATGCCTGAAGTGATTGCTTTTGTGCAGGAAGGGGCCCCTTCTTTCACAAAAGCAATCTCCCCATGGCACAGGCATCCAAGGGTGCCTGGGTCGGCGCTTTCTACGCCAGCGCATGGGAGAGCACAGGAATGCGACATATTATTGTAGATATGTTGCATTCTTGTGCTCCGAATAGCCGCGCTGCGGCACTTTCTTGTAGATCTGCCCCGTGGGATGTGTGCAGTCATCTCACCTGTTCCAGACTAGTAAATGTTTTTGGGTAAAGTGCAAGGGATACTGTCATTTGTCTAGAATCACACTGTGAGTCAGTGTGTATTTGGGAAAATTGTGAGAGAAGCATTTGGGTGCTTCATGTGTTTGCAGACATATAAGTGCTTAACCCCTTCCACGCGGCCGCGATTTTTCCGCTGTGCGGTACACAAAAGAACAGGGCGGGGCCACGACGAACCCCAGCTGTCATCCGCACACGAGCACTGCGGAGCGTGACGGCTGGGGTTCGTCACCAGCATGGGAGGGGTTAAAAACCTTTATTGTTGTCAAGTTTTCAAGTATCAATCCACCTCCCATATTAAACATGCTTAACTCTACTTCAGAGCACATGTTAGGATCCTGCATAAACCCTAATTAACGAGAGCTTTGCTATCGCTCCCCAAGTGCAGGGTTACCTTGTAAATACAACACTATTGTCGTACTCCCCTCTTCCATGTTCTAATGTTGTAGGAAAACCTACCTTGCCTCTGGGAACACCTATATTGCAACTCATTGGAGACGCGAGCCATTACCAAACCGGCTGCTAACATGCGTTAATGTATTTTAGCGTCGCCTAGTAAACAGGGCAATATAATTTACACCGCATTTTTGGCTTTTTTTTTTAAAAATGCGGTGAAATGCCCCTTGTAAATATGCCCTCAAGTTTGCTTTTTTTTTTTTTTTTATTGAAAGTTCATAGCAGCATAGTGTACATTAAAAACAGCAAAATGTAATAAATAAGTATATATATATATATATAAATATATAAATACAAATGATACATACAGTGGAAATGACTAATAACAAGAAGCAGTATTTACAGGGAGAGACAATTAAGAAGGCGGGAGAAGATAAACCGTTAGTATCATAAACAACATCAGCCCACAATATGAGCTATGGGGCCCCACACCTGGACTTCCTCCACATAGCCACTGGTGCCCATATCCATAACCCCATTTCTCTAGATTTAATTCCTTTTAGGGCATACAGTTCTGACTCAATATTATGGATCCCTAACAGCCTACAAATCCACATTGGAAAGGTTGGGGGCTCAACATCTTTCCATGCAGCAGCAATTAATATCCTAAAAACGGCTGTCGATATAAAAACCAGCGCCTCTATCTCTGTACTCAAACCCAGCTTTGCATCACAACCAAGTATTAAAAGAGTAGGGGATAGGTCTATTCTGACAGCTAGCAACCCCTCTAAAAAATTTTCAATTTCCTTTTTAATGGGACCCAGATTTTCACAACTACAGAACATATGCAATACATCTGCTGGCCCATTACCACACCTGGGACAGTTATGGTCTGATCTCTTACCCCATTTAAACAATTTAGCTGGTGTGTAATATAAGTTAAAAAGGGTCTTAAAATGCTGTGCTCTTAGATTTGATGATCGCAAAAACCTTTTATCCATTGCTATTGCTCTATCGAGATCGATGTCTGGATCATGCAATTTAGAGGCCCAGCTTTCCTCTGTCTTGATCAAGTCATCGGGGAGACTCTCCAGAAATAACCCATAAAATTCCTTAATTCTGTGACCACCACCTTTCATATAATCTAGTAGTGCACATCCTTTGGATATATTCAAGCGCGGTCTTTTTGATTTAATTATGTTAACCAGCTGCATATACTTGAACTCTTGACCACCTAGTAATGAAAACCGTGTCCTCAACAATTCGAGGGGCCTACAGACATCTTTTATCATTACTTGGCCTAGTGTAGTAATCCCCTGTCTTTCCCAGTGTTTCCATGGACCATCATCACTTAAATACGGGAATAAATCTGAGTTCCATAGTAGGGTATGCTGGTTATATCTTGGGATATTCTGATTTTTATATATAGAGGACCATACCCCCCAGATATCTTCAAGTAACTTGTAGCCAAATGCCTTAAAGAAACGCTTATCGTGATTCCTCAACAATATCCTGTATACTTCCCTCCCAAGTGCCAGATGATAAATAGAGGGGATGTCTCCCTGACTGTATCTAATGTCCTCTGGGAAGAAGAGTACAGACATCTCTGTAAGGAGACAAGCCCAGTTGTAAAACCTGAGATTTGGTATTCCCAGCCCACTCTTTTCTTGGGGGAGGGACATAAATTTATTAGATCTCCTGACCTTACCGTAATGCCATACAAAGTTCATGAAGATAGACTCCATTTCCTTAATCATTGTGTCTTCTATTCTGAAGGGGATAGACCTAAATTTATATAGAATCTTGGGGAAGATGGACATTTTTATGACATTAACCCTTCCTATAATTGATAGGTGGAGCTTATCTATTCTTCTTAGGTCCTGTTCGATCTTTAACAATAACGGCTCAAAGTTATCTTTAATAATATCCCTTGGCTGGGCGTTGATTGAAATACCTAAGTAGACTACTGAGTCCACATATCTATTGTCCATTTTAATTATATTACTGGTACATAATACCTGCGTCTTGGCTACATTCAAGCGATATCCGGATAATCTGCCAAATTCGGAAGTGATTCTAACTATTTCCCTCAAGGTGCTATCGGGATCCGTAGTTGTTATAGCTACATCGTCCGCATAGGCGAGAACCTTGGTATGGAATCCATTGGTAACAACTGGCTTGATTTTACTATTCATTAAAAGAGTTATTAAAGGATCTATATACAATGTGAAAAGAATGGGTGAGCACGGGCACCCTTGTCGCGTGCCTCTTGATATGTGGATCTTCCCCGAGTGCTCACCCATAAGCTGAATGCTAGCCATTGGATTGAATACATAGCCCGAATTGCCTGCAAGAATCTAGGGCCGAAACCTCTATCTCCCATCACTCTCCACAGAAAGCTCCACCTGACGCGGTCGAAAGCTTTTTCTGCGTCAAGGAGGATCATCGCGACCCTCCCTTCCTCGGCAGCGTGTATATCAAATAGTGTAATGGCTCTCCTTATGTGGTCAGTCGTGCCTCTACCTGGAACGAAACCATGCTGCCAGGGGGAGACCAGGGTCCCGATAATCCTACCCAGTCGCGTCGCCATGATTTTTGCATATAATTTATTGTCGCTATTTATTAGCGATATTGGTCTGTACGAACCGGGACTTTCTTTAGGTTTCCCCTTCTTATGGAAGACCACAATATTTGTTTCGGTCCAAGATTCCGGGATAAGCCCGGTGTTCATAACCCCGTTAAATAAATCCAGTAACAGAGGTATTGTTTCTTCCCTTAAGCATTTATAGACCTCCAGGGGTATGGCATCGGGGCCTGCTGCCTTACCAGTTGCTAAATCCTGTAGTGCCTCGGATAGTTCGTCTATAGTTATGCTTCGTTCCAATATTTCTCTCTCACTGGGAGTAAGTTTAGTGCCCATTTCCGGCCAATTTATACCCAACTCATCCATATCCGAATCTTCCTTATATAAACCTTGATAGAATCTCCTAAAAACATCTAGAATTTCATCTGGCTTCTTATAGGTCTGGTCCCCTTCCTTTATTTCAGTTATAATATTCCTTGATGTAGCCTGCCTTATCCGCAAGGATAGGACCCTACCTGCACTTTCCCCTGTTTCATACAATCCAGCCCTATGGGTTTGATATACTGCTGCAGCTTTTTTTGCCAATTGTCTCTGGATTTCAGCCTTAATACTATTCAGCCGTTCTAAACTTGTGTTACCCTGAATCCCCTGACATACATCTTTCCTGTGTTGTTCCTCTGCCTCGGCCAGTTTACCCAACAGACGTTCCCTCTCTATCTTGGTTCTTTTCCACATTCGGCCAGTATAGCTAATTGTCTTCCCTCTCAGACCTGCTTTAAAGCTATCCCAGACAGCAATGCGGGAGGCACTATATCTATTAGCATCAAAGAATGATTGAGACCAATCTTTTAGGTGCGATATGTAGTTATTGTCCACTAAAAGCTTCCTATCGAAAGTCCAGGGTCTAGCTTTTTTCCCTTGTTTGTTAATGGCAATTGTTAGGACAAGGGGATTATGGTCCGATATTAATTTAGGTAACTTTGCTATTTCCACATTAGAAAGATAATTAGCTGTTATCATGAAGTAGTCCAATTTGGTATATTTATTAAAAGGATGTGAAAAATAAGTGAACCCCGGATCGTCCCTCTTTAAACTTCCCCAGACATCTATCAACCCATGAGATTGTATGACAGAAGATACTGCTTTGAATACCCGTGGCTTACGACCTGTATATACATTCCCATTTGTAAAATCTGCTGAGATATTTAAATCTCCACAGATTACTATTGGTGCAGACCAGTTGGTTAATTCCTGCTCTAAGTGGTCCATCACTGCTGGGTCGTCAAGGTTGGAACCATATATTGAACATATAGTAATGCCTATGTTCATTTCGCATATTGCCATCTTCCAGATATATCAGCCTTACATCTTTTAGCCCCCCCCAACCCTACCCTGCCAATGATTGCTACCCCTTTTATCGTTGATGTTTGTGAGGAGCAAGATAAAATTTCATACCCCCTTAAATTTAACCAGTGTCTTTTTTTCCAAGGTAAATGGGTTTCCTGTAGGCATAAAATGTCGGCCCCTATTATTTTAATATACTCCTCCAACCTGCCCCTTTTTTTCCAATTATTCAAACCACCTATGTTAAGGCTTACAACATTTAGCTTAGACATAACCCTGCAAGAAACATAGCCATTGGTCTATCCGATCAATTATTCTCCTGGACAAATCATGTGGATAAAGCACCTTTGACATTATTTCATTTATACCAATATACACTTTAACTGCATGAACTTTCTTTTTTTTTGCTTTCAGCCCCCCCTGTCCCACCCTTCCACCCCACACAACACCCCCCCCTGGACCCACCCCCGACCCTGACCCCCACCCTGAAGGAGCGCACAGACTAAGTCTGTGCGTGTGATGGATGCAGCGTAGCAGTGGGCTCCTTATACAAACAAAGAAATTAATTGGAAACCCTCTTCCCCTGAAATTTACAAAAAGCAAACAAAAACAGGAGCCAACTGGTTAAACTGTTTAGTCCGTAAAAACAAACAGAAGCTCAAACCTTTGGAAATCATACATTGCCCGCAGCAACCCTTAGCAATCGCTATTCTACCTCCCCTGGACTTATTGAATTAAGGGTTACTCCTTAGGCATTAACCAATGCTATACTGAATTTAAATAATCCCGAGCTTTGATTTCTGAGGAGAAATATATAGTCTTCCCCTGATGGATTACTTTGAGCCGGGCAGGATTAATGAGGTACACCTGTATCTTTTTGTCCTGAAAAGGTTTGATTAGCTGTCTTAATCTCCAGCGCCGTTCCACGGTAGTGTGGCAGAAGTCTGGCCTTACGAAGAAGAGCCCCCCTTGAAGGCCCTCAAGTTTGCTATGACAGACCTGGAATCTTGACTCCCACCCTGCCATAGCAAACAGCAGTGCCCTGGGGGTAGGCACCACAAGACACAGCAGGAGCTGGCCCTGGGGAGTGGTGTTCCCCAGGGCCCTCGACTGCTCCAGAATGGGGGTCACAGGGCCCCCTAACAATATAAAAAGCCCCGGAGGGTGGTGATCCCCAGGGCTTAGAGGGACCTTTGAGCCCTCCCACACATTTTTTTGAAAGCCCCGAAGAGTAGCGTTCCCCGTGGCTGGAGGGGGCCTTTAAGCCCCACTACCCAAGTATTTTACTGGGGGAGTACCTTTGAGCCCCCCCACCCATTTATTTTGTAGCACTGAGGTATGGGGGTCCCCAAGGCTACGGGGCCCCTCTGGAATCCCATCAAATTTATTATTTTAGACCTTGGGATTTGGCCCCCCCAGGTAGCTAATTTTTAAACAAGCACAGGAGCCCGCGCTTCGTTTTTATTTTTTTTACGGCGGATCCATGCACCCTGCGCACATTTCTCAGTTTTTCAAAAAAAAAATGGGGCTTAGGACATGGACTGTTTTAAAGTCCTATGCACTACGCATGTAGTGGTCTAATCACCTTTACAGTTGTGTTTCAGGCCTACAATTCCCCAGTCAGTGTACCTACACTGCAGAAAACACCCTGTCACTGCTCTTGCAATGCCATAGGGACTCTTTCAGTACTATGTACTAATCCATTGACTAAAGTTATAAATTCACACAGTGTCTTTCCTCCAATTATTCAGTCAGTATGCATTTACTCATGCAGCGAGCCAGGTCTTAGGACATGGACTGCTTCAAACTCCTATGCACTATGCATGTAGTGGTCTAACCACCCTCACACTTGTATTTAAGGTCTACAATTCCTCTGTCAGTATCTATATAGAATGTGTTTGTATAGTAATAGAAAAGTATAATTTATTAAGTTAATAATATACATTTATTTATGTTTATTTTTTACAGATATTGTTTATCATCATTAAAATAAATTTATCATGCCTGAAAAATCAAGAAAGAGAAAAAGAGAGCTAAAGGACAGTTACTTGAAGAAAACTCAACAACAAGTATTGGATGACCAACATAATGTGGCTAAAAAGACAAAATCGTCTGGTAAGACTACTGAGGAATTTATTAAAAATCTTTCTAGGCCCAGAAAGAATGTTCAGAATGTTGAAACCACTGACAATGCTTCAACCAGAAAAATAACCAAAATAATAGGAAAGGAAAAAAAGCAAATGTACAGTCAAAAGATTTCACATATAGTAAAAGAAGACAAAATCAGTATAAAGAGATACACAAAAAATTATTTTATAATAGAGTAGTAGTTTGAAGTTTGAAGTTTATTAATTTAGCACAGTTACATAAAACCATTGCTATAAAAGTCAGCATTAGCACATTTATTGTATTAAAAAAGACAAAGCTGAAAAACAACTCTCCAGGCTTAATGGCCATCACACTTATAAAAGAAACAGTCTTGTCGCTGCCAAAGAAAACATATTACTGTGCTAGACCTAAAATAAAAGACAGATATGGCAAAGGATGCTAAACCAGGGGACAGAAAAAGTCTGTGATAAGTTTTTGAGGGAGAGGGGGAGGGAACACAGAAACCAAAGAAGGTAAAAAAATATTGTCCAAAAGTTTCACAAACTTTCCAGACCTTCCAAGTACCTGAGTGTCTGTGGACGTGAAGCACAGGGCCGATGCCTTCCGGCATGTCCTGATGCCCCATTTTAAATACAAAGGTTTCAAGAGAGACCTTCTAGGGCCAGCCAGGGCGGGGCAGCAGCACAAGAGATGCAGCCATGATTCAGAGTGTTAGTTGCACAGTCTGCAAGCCCCCTCTCACTTGTTGGAGCCCATCTATTAAAGGCCATCGAACGCAGGCCTAGAAGTCGCATAAACATTATGTTCTTCCGTGCCGCTGCATTCAAATTTTCCTGGAGATAGAGTTGCGGTTTCCCGGGAAGATACGAGGAGTTCAAGGGAAGCAAAATGGTAGATGTTTTTACAGCCTGAAGATCCATACAATGGGAAATTAGTTTGACCTGCTTATTGATAAGTTTTTTCCAGACTGAGTATGGAATAGTGTTTGAAAAAAGAGATAAGTTGTCAATCTCCAGCACTGTTATGGCCTTTACAATCTAAGTGTTCCAAGGGTTACCAGGGCTAGAAAGAGTTTCTTTTAGCAGGGATTTTAAGGTATTATCTCCAGCTTTTAGTGTCCTTATAAAATATTTCAGGGTGTCTGCCTCACAATAGATTGATTGTCTTTGTAAGCCCAGCTCCAAGCGTAGTCTTGCCCGCTGGATGAAACTTGGGAGATGGAAGATTTTTAAAGTAGTACATCATTTGCTGAAAGATATAAAGAAATATAAAAAGAGAGCACTGTTTTATAAAAATAAGAAGCATATTGAATCCATTGTTGAAAAGGCTTTTGAAGTAAAAAGGAAACTATTCATTTTAGTTTTAAACAGAATTCGATCACTAGATAAACCAATGCATGTAATGAAGGCCTAAAGTAAGAGAAAAAGATTAATTAACAGAACAAATTTTTGTGCTTTTTTGGGGGGAATGAAAACACAGTTTAAGTTCAGAGCGTTTCTTTAATGAAGAGAGTCAATTTCAGATCAATGATTTGTTGCATGCAGTTGACACCAGTGGTCGAGCTTATGAGGTTAGAAATGGTTGTCCAATTGACAAAGAAAAAATCGTTCCCAGAAATGTAAAAGAAGTGATAGCTGATGAAGTTCTAGGCAGACGTCCTAAAGCTCCAGTGTACACTTGGGATTACAGTAGTATTTGTAGTGTACAACAAGAATCTATTGATCTTTCTACGTAATTTCTTAAGAGAATATAGTAAAAAAAAGTGTTAAACAAAAGATTAAGATGTTGCAAGAACTAGACCCTTGCAGAGTTAGAAAAAATACTGGGTTGCAAGGTCATTCTCTGGCTTGTCTTTCTAGAAAAGTATGTCAAAGTGTTTTTCACCATTTCAGGATGTTAGCAGTACATCATACTCTAATGCGGAAGTTAGTTAGAAGATTGTATTATTCAAAAAGTCCAGCACTAATGTTAAATGAGTTAAACAATGCTCTTTTGCGTGGATCAGTATCAGATGTGAAGAAGGTTTGTGATGAAATTGAGTTTTGTTACTTTGGTCCTCAACAAGAGACTGTAGAAACTGATACATAAAAAGAAGAAAATGTTGAAGAGAATGTGGTACATACTACTTCAAAAAAATTTGATGATCAAATTACAAAGTTTAGGTGATTTCAGGTGAAAGGCCAAATATTTATTGTATTTGTTGTCGGCAAACTCACTTTGAAAATCAGACTAGGACTGTTGATCTGTATTTAAAAAGTGAAAGACGAAATAATGATAGGTGGAAGGAATTGGCAACTTATTTGTTGGTAGAAAATTGTTTTGATTTAGGTTCTGATCAGCGTATTTATAAATATTGTTATAACAAATTAGATGAGAATAAAATGCCTGCAAGACCTGTTCATATTAATCTAGAGTTAGTGTCTATTCCTCTAGAACAGATAGATTTAAATACCTATGAGTCTATTCTCTTTCAATGTGTGCACCCATTTCAGGCTATTGGTCATATGGAGCCTAAAACAGGTAAATTGCATCCTTCAGATTTACAAAGAGGATTAAAAGGAAGAGTTGTATATTTACCATTAGATTAAAAGAAAAATATTGAAACTATTGGTGTATAGAGTGTAGAAAATGAACCACCGGTTATTCTAGTTAATGGCATTCCTACTAAGAGTAAGAAAATCTCGCAGGAGTTAGTGGATATTAGGAAAGTGCAGAAGGTAACTTTGTATTTGATAAAAAACAATAACTACTATAAAAATGTTTATATGGGAGAACAAGAAATACTTTTAGCAGAAGATAGTGAAACGTCAAGTGGACAAATTGAAAAAGTGGACATGTCAAGAAGTGAAAAAATTATGAACATTACATCCACTTCATTCAAAATGAAGTGATGGGGAATAATATTGAGTTATTCCAAATGAAAAAAGCAAAGGGAAGTCCCATGAGTGTATGAGAAGAGAGCTTGGATGCTCGTTGTTTCCGCAGTTGTTTCCAACAGAAAAGGGAGGACGATATGTTGAACGACCTGTGCAAATTCCTGCATCTGAATATTGGACAAAAGATTATCTGCAGAAGATCCAAGGTTTCGAGAATGTATCCCTTATATATTTCATCTTTTGTTTGAAAGTGACTTGTCTGGACTTTCTCATGCAGTCAATCACATATTGAAAACAGGAGTACATCTGCAAAAAATTTCTGCAAAGGACTTTATGGATAAAGTGCACCAGAGGGATGATCATTTAGAATCTCAGTTGAATAATCTGATGGCATGTCAGCGTTGCACTAATTAATATTGGTACCGTTGTCATGGAGAACTGAAATATATGCTACGGAACTTAGGAACTCCTACATGGTTCCTTACCCGAAGGTGTGCTGAGTACACTTGGAATGATTTACTTGAATTTCTTCGAGAGGCAAATTCCAATATAAAAAATGTTGAATACAAGACACCTGCAGAATTGTGCTCTTTGGATCCTGTTAATGTATGCAGGTATTTTAATTATAGATTTGAAGCTATGATGTCTTTTATCTGCAATAAAAAACTCCTCCTCTTGGAGACGTTGCGATTTCTTTTGGAAAAAAGAATATCAAGTAAGAGGTGTTCCTCATATACATATGCTTTTATGGATCAAGGATGTCCCCAAATCCGGAACAGATTCAGATGATACTGTTTTGTATTTTATTGAAGAATATGCCACATGTGCTGTACCCAAAAGCACAGAAGAAAAAATCTTAAGACAACAAGTCTTACGATTCCAAAGCCATTGTTGTGGAAAATACTGTCGATGAAAGTACAAGTCAAAGGGAAAGTTTTATACCAAATGTTGTTTTGGGTTTCCACGTCCTGTAATATCCAAAGGAAGAGTGAACAGTTTTATGTCAGCTATGCGACATACCATCACAAGAAAGTCTCCAAAAAATACATACATTTTACGAAGAAGCGAAGAGTCAAAATACATAAATGACTACAATCCGGTTATTCTGTCCATGTGGAATGCTAACATCGATATTCAGTACGTTGCAGAAAAGTCCATTGCTGTTGCCCTATACATAACATCCTACATTACAAAATCAGAAAAGACAGAATTGAAAGAAATGTGGAAAGAGATTTCTCATTAGAAGACTCTAAGTAAGAAATTATATCGTTTCAGTTTGAAGATGTTATCTTATCGAGAAACGGGAGCATATGAATGCTCAGTACGGTTATTCTCTACAAGTCTATACTCCAAATCTAGAAGAATCATTTGGGTGAGGCTAGGTCTTGCTGCAATGTAAAATTGAGTACTTAAATCTGTACAAGAAATTGAATATTTAGCAGAAAAATATCCAGAAAGTACAGATATTTTGAAAACGAATATGTTGGACACATATTACCCAAACAGAAGTCATCATCTTGAGAACATGTGTCTCTATGAAGTGCTACAAAACTACACTTTTAAACGGAACACTACAGAGAAAATCAATGATGGAAAATATGGAGTTATTGATTCTGAAGGATGTTTGGTGAAACAAAGAAAAGGAAATTTGATTAATCACAGGAAGCAGAGTTCTGGCACTGCTGATAAAATGGAATTTTACTATTTAGCCCTTTTACAACTGTTCAAAGCACGGCGTTCAGAATTGGAATTACTTGGAGAATTTCAGAGCTATGAAGATTTCTTCAATGCTCGTAAAGATACCATACAATGAACTCTTTTTGCAAATTATGTGAAAATGTTCAACAATGAAATTGATCAAGAAGCAACTATTGCAGCTGAGATTGCTAGTCACAGTACTCATGACAGTCAAAGTTCTGCTACACTGAGTCAAGATCCACTAGGACAACCAATTGTTGTAAATGAAGTAGCAATTGCCATGAGTGAGGTGGAAACAGCAATGCATCAAGCTCAAGAAGATGTAATGGACTTAGCAAACTTGAAAGAACAACTAAATGTTGAACAGAAAGAAATATATCAGCAAGTGAAGCAACAGATTAATCATGGATTTCTTCATGAAAAGAAAGAATGCACATGCACATCATTTCAACCTATCCGAATGTATGTGAGTGGACAAGCTGGAACAGGAAAAAGTTTCTTAATTAAAGTAATCACCAGTTATTTACAGAAGAAAACAACTGAGTCACATTTGTCTTGTGTGTAATTGCTCCAACTGGCTTGGAAGCACACAACATTAAAGGAATTACATTTACATCGTTTACTGATGCTACCTGTGGAACATGAAAACAAATTGGAATATCACAAGCTATCTGGAGAAGCTTGTTGTGAAGTTTCAAGAGTGCTGAAGAAAAGGAAACTTCTGATTATTGATGTGGTAAGCATGGTCTCAAACTTAATGCTTGCTTTTGTGCATTTAAGAATGCAGCAAATTCTTAAAACAGAGTATGATGTTTTGTTTTGAGGAAAACATTTCATAGTTTTTGGAGATCTACTGAAACGTATTTCTGTAAAAGGACAACCAGTTTTTAAAACACTTGCGCATGAAGACACCAGAAGGTCTCTGGGTAGTGTTGGAAATGTTAACATTTGGTCATATTTTGAATACAAAGAACTCATTGCAAATATGAGACAGGCAAATGATTTTGATTATGGAACTATTCTTCAAGATATAAGACTTGGAGTACTGACAGAACATGGCAAACAAGCTTTTGCAGAATCGGTTACTTTCCAAATTGTTTCCAAATGAAAATATAGTTCCTGAGAAAATATATATGAAAATTGCAGAAGTACTGTGTTTAAAGAGGGTATGGCATATGTTGCTTTGTCGCGAGTCAGAACTTTATCTGGTTTGTTTTTTATTTATTTTGATGACACAAAGGTTTCTGCAGATGCAAAATGTGTAAAAGAGTATAATAGGTTAAGAAGAGTGTATGCTCCCAATTTAGGTCAATATCCTGTATTTGAAAAGCGTGTAGTAGGTCAAAAAAGAAGGTATAGGAATATCTGTAGTGAAGGTATAGAGAAGGAAAAAAACAAGATAATGTTGTCATTGCAAGCAAAAAGAAAAAAAGCACTGTTGAAGAGATTGTTGGTTATCAATTTGAAACTAGTTCTGGTGTCAACTGCTATGCTAACGTAGTGTCAATGTTTTTTTTCTAGAAGGTTTGCAACAGCAAATTACGGAGAATCAGGGAAAATCATGTTGTTCCTTGTTGCATTCTGTTTATGAAAAATTGAGAACTGATAAAAGTAAAATACAAAGCATTTGTGATATTCGAAATCTTTTGGATGTATGTTTTGGTTCTACACAATTTACGCAGAATATCCAACAAGATGCTCAGGAATTTCTAATGTATATGCTTACCATATTGGAAAATGAAGACATAGAAATTGAACATCTTTTTGGCCTTTGTTATAAATGGGAACGTAATTGTGAAAATTGTATGTCTACATGTAGCACTAACATAGACACTGAAAGATCTATATATTTAACATTACCAGACTGTAAATCAGTGTATTTCAATAAAATAGTTAAAGCAGCAAATCAAAACATGGAGTGAAGCCAATCCAAATCAGAAATGTTATCAACATTATTTATACAAAGATATGGACAATATATAATATTAATGATGCAACGTTGTACAGCTGATGGAAGAAAATTGGACACTTTAATAAAACATTTTGTAGCAAGTCAGCTATCAATATCAGGAAGGACTTTTGTAGCAGTAGCAAGAATTTTCCATGATGGTCCTTCCACAACATCTGGCCATTACACTGTCTATTTAAAATCTGATAAAGGCAGGACATATTGTAATGATGCTCAGTTGGTTTTCAAGCAACGATTGCCAAGCGAATTACCAATATTTTTAAAGCGGGAGTTTTAGGAACATAATTCGGCCTCTGAGGAATTTATTAATATGATTTAATAGGATTACTATTGGACAATTTAAATAAAAAAGATTTCAATAATACCATTTGGCCTCAAGGAAAGGTGTATGTTTGAATTACGGACTTTTTCTTGCACATTCTCTCAGCGTATGATTTACAGTGTATATAAATTTAAATTAGAAAATGTTCTTAGGAGTAGGCATTTTATATATTTGTGATTTGCATTATATGGTATGTTATTGACGAAGTAGTCTTGTTTTTTTTCAAACAATCTTATTGATTGTTTTTTTGCCCTCTGTTATGAGATGATTACGATTGAAATCACTGTTTCTAGTAAAATTCAATATATTCTGAGAACAGCAAAAAAGGCAAAGAAAATAATTATGAAAATGTTAAAATTATGTTGTGTTGTAAAATATATAATATTATATATTATAGCTGTATTTTTTCTTCTCTTTCACAGATCCTAATTTTAAAATATCAAATTTTCACAAATTTAGATTATAAAAAAACAACTGAAAAATATGTGTAGCATTTTTTATTTGTATTACTGTGAAGGTAAGTTTATCTAAGTATTAAAATGCACAATAGCCTGTGTTTGCACACAGGTGAAGAAAGTGGAGATGTACAGAGATATGTGTGGAAAGATGCTCTGTGGGCGTTTTAAGTTACAGGATAAAGTTAACATGAATACTGAGTGTCACTGGGGGCCTACTAACCCACCAGATATGTGTAGAAAGCATCCCGTGCCAACAATATGTCACTCTTTGTAACAAAGTGATAGCGCAAAAAACTCTTTCATATTTACAAGGAGAGGAAAAGGCACTCTGTGTACCTTTTCTTCTCCATGAAAAAATACGAACTCATTATACACACCACTTCACATTGAAAGGGCGTTCTATAGGTGCTGCTGTGCGTGTTTGCACAGAACACTCATAGAACAAGACACATCACCAGATTTATCAGAAATGATAAATCTGGACATGTGTGTGAATGCTGCACCATCCTCCAATGGATGTAGCAAGGCACAACAAGGAGAATTCTTTTCATTTCTCCTCATTTGTACTCTTTCAATATATGCTACAATGCACAGCATACATTGAAAGAGAAAAATGCGTTCACTGATTGTTTCTGTGCACGAAGGTGTGTCTTTTTGTGCAAAAATAAACTCCACATGGCAGATATTCTTGCACCATGGTGCAATGGTGCATGTGTCACCACATGGCTGCAGTTTAAGCAGCAGTGCAGAGGGAAGCATAGACTTGCAGCATATTTATGTACATATGTTGCATCCCTATGCTTCGGAAGTACTTCAGCACGCTGTAGCTAAAGAGCTTACAGTGTCATGCTGCAGCACTTCCTTATAGTTATGCACTTATACATTCACCATACTCCACAAATCCATTCTTTTAGTCAATTATGCACTACACATACATTCATCTAACTTTCACACACTATCATACAAATATAGCTCTTTTTTGAAAAGAAAAGAACTTTTCTTTAGATTTTTTGATTTTTTTTTAATGATTTTTAAAGGAAAAAAAGACAACTGGAAGAACAAAACAAAGAACTTTAGGAGAAAAAATAAATAAATCTAGCATTGATGATTATCGATTGACCTGCAAACCAAATCGACAGACTGCTCACCGTAGAATAGCAATCTATTGCACTTAACACAGTAAATTTTGGCATTTGCCCCAGAAGTGCTAGGTACTGCCACTGTTGGTGGTGGATTCTCCTGCAGACTTCTGCATTCCTCTCGTGCCAGATTAACAGGATGAAGTGATTTTAAATGCTTAAACATGCTTGCAGTCCCGCAAGAGTATTTTTTGTTTAGGTCTCCACGTGACAACACAACTTTACAAATTTCGCACATTCCTTTTGTTGAGTTTACTTTTTTATGTGTACTGGAAAGGTGAAAAATTTCCAGACGATAGAAGTATATTTTGGAGTGCATGGAGGTTCTTCTACAAATCCTTCTGAATTGGACCGTTCTGACTCAGAGGATTGCTGCTGTGCTGAAGCCATTTTAATTCAAAGAAAGGAAAACCAGGTGTCCAATCAGGAACACATGAGGTTGTTTTTAAAAGAGGTGTTCCTCCAAAGAAGGTCTAAGAAGAATGATTGAAATGGGTGGGGTCCTCCAATAGTTAGAATAGGAACTGTTATGAACCAATCAAATCTCTTTTTTTCTGGTCACATGGGGTACGCTAGGGTTCACACACGCAGCACGCTCCCAGCGCGACTTTGTAAAATTGTATTTAAACGAAATATAGGATTATTAAAAGTAAAAGTATAATATTTTTATGATTACATCAAATAATGTCTTACCCTAATATTTATATTAAATACAAATACATATCATCGGAACTCGCACAACCACTGCGCCCAACACGTATATGACGTCACGCGGAAGCGTACGAGCGTCGCGTAATGTAATACGTATATGTTGCGAATGCGCAAGGAGTTGTGTACCGGTCGCATAGCAATCGTGCAGGAAATTACGCGCCCATCGCACACCCTACATGGATCCTACACAAGAATCCTGAAATGGTGGCTACGTTCCACGCAATGTTCGAGAAAGGTAAGTTTTCGGTGCACGACTCCCCAAAAAATTTTGAAAAAAAACCAATAAAGAAAATAATATAAATTAAAAAATATATAAAAAAAAGTTTAAAAATCGAATTACAATATTTTTTTCAATTTATATTAAAAATATGTAATGTCATTTAAAAAATAAAATAGAGAAAAATAAATAGTTTACAAAAATGTAGTAAATCAGTATAACAAAATATAAAATTAATGCATTTAAAAATTGTCATTTTCAAAAGCTTTGAAATTCACTGAAAAAAACATAGGTTTCAGACATGTTATAGTTAGGAATTAGCATTTAAAAAACATATGAAATTCACTGAAAAAACCATAGGTTTCAGACATGTTATAGTTAGGAATTATCATTTAAAAAGCCTTAGAAATTCATTGAAAAAAACATAGGTTTTAGGGGTGTTGTAGTTCGACATTTCATCACTGATGACATCACTAATGACATCTCAAATGACATCACTGATGACATCATCCAGTGAATGTGGTTTGGTTTGATATTTAAATAAGTATAATATATATAGAAATTTGCATTGAAGAGTGAGTGGAAGTGACACAGACAATCACATACTCACTCATAGACCCACACAGACCCTCTCAAACCTACTCATAGACCCACACAGGAATTCTTGCACCTACTTACAGACCTACTCAAACACTCTCATACCCACTCAAGGACCCACACAGACACTCACAGATCAATCACTCAGCATTTGTATAGCACAGCACAGTCACCCTTAGGGGTATCTGGGCGCTGAAAGTGCCAAGACTCTGTCAAAAATGAAGGCCCTGAGTTTCTTTCTGAAGCCTGCGAGGGAGGGTGCTCTGCAGAGGTGGAGGGGAAAATTGTTCCAGGACTTGGCAGTGATGTAGGAAAAGGAGCAGCCTCTGCTGTGGCTGCTATGGATGCTGGGTGTATGTGTGAAGCTTATCAAAGCAGAGTGCAGGTTTCTTGCAGGCAGGTGGAAGTTCAGTAGATGGTTGATGTAGTATGGTCCTTGCTTGTGTAGAGCTTTGTAAGCATGTGTGAGGATCTTGAACTGGCATCTCTTCCAGATGGGTAGGCCAATGAGTGCATTTTAGGAGGTCAAGGATGAGACTGGCTACAGTGTTCTGAATTCTCTGGAATCTTTTGAGGAACTTAGTGGAAATTCCAATGTAGATGCAGTTACAGATCCCGTGCGTACTTTGCAGATCCATGGTGGCTGTGCTGCTTGTCGCAGAGGATTTGCAAATTTGTATTAAAAAATAGCCAAATTGGGCTTCTTTGCAGGAAAAGAGTTAAAGAAATACGGACCATTTAGAAGTGGTATAACAAAAATGAAAGTTGAAAGGAAGTCTGTGATTTTTTTACTTAGAGCAGCATAAGTAAGAGCACATGGTGAAGGGTAGCCATTTTATCTACTTTTCTCCTGTGAGAGAACATGGTTTGCAAGAGTTCTGGCTGGAGATTTGGAATGAAAACTGATGTTGCCAGTCATAGAAATAAAACTTAGAGAATAACAAAGAGCTTTTAGAGGTATGTTAATTAGGTTTTGATATACAAAAGTATATTTAGATAAAAACTAGTAATTGCATTTAAGCTGAAAGAAAATGTGTAGTTTCGCATACCTCATAAAACGGTTGCAGATTATTCAGAACGCGGCTGTGCGACTCCTGTTTCATCTCCCGAGAAGAACTAGTGTGCGTGCCCATCTCCGAGACCTTCATTGGCTCCCAGTGGCCCATCGCATTTCGTTCAAATCGCTGGTCCTGGCCTATCGTGCCTTGCACCAACTTGGTCCACAATATCTGCATAAAAGGTTCATTTTGTACACCCCTCGCCGCGCTCTCCGATCGGCTAATCTGCATTTGATGACAATGCCCAAAGTCAGATACGCAAGATTGGGCTGTCAATCCATTTCTGTTCAAACAGCTCGTTCATGGAATTCTCTGCCGCTTTCTTTGAGAGCATCACCCACACTGGCGGGGTTCAAAAAAGGGCTCAAAACCCACTTATTCAATCTCAGCATCTAATCTCCCCCCTTGACTGATGTCTCTGGTCAATCTCACATATCGCGCCAGGATACTTTGCAGTAGCAGAGCGCGCTACAAAACATTTTATAACATATAACATACTAGAAGTGGAAATAAAAAGGTGATTTGAAGAGGATACTAATTACAAATCCAGTGTGCAGAAAAGGAGAAAGAGGAATAGGAATACTTAAAGAATATTAATTTTATTATGCATGTTTGAATGAATGTGTTTTAGATCCTTGCTTATAGTATGTAATTTAATACATACACTCCCCCAAAGCACTTATGTAACCATCACTCATATAGCCAGACAGTGACTGAAATATTCAATCACACACCCATAAAACCATTACCACACCCATTTACTCACCTGTACATTCAGGTTTGAGTACTAGTTCACCCTTAGAGCATGGGAGGACATCTTCAGTAGACAACCTACACCACAGGAAGTGTTTTAGGAGGGCTACTTGAGCACTCTTGAAAAGAGAGAATCTTTATTGTAGTATACCTTAGAATCAGGGTCCCTAAGGGCAATGGCTCCGAGAAGGAGGGAAAGGAGCATAGAAATAACAAGGCAAAGGTTCCATGGGAGAGAGAGGACCCCTCACATAACAAGAATTCCCTATTGAATTTGATAAGGAAGTAGTGTCTCCTCCCAAACCCAGCCCATGAGGAGCTCAAGTTTAAGCAGGCTGAGAGGGACCTGAGGCTGCAGATGGCCCAGTTGGCTGCTGAGGAGAGCAAGCTAAGGCTGAGAGAGCCTTGGATGAGGAAAGGGTCTTGTTGGCTTATGAAGTGATTGTCAGAAACGTGGATGTGAAGGCCAAATAGCTGTGAGAGTTTAGCCAAAATGATCAGTCAACACAATTGTAGGGAGGGGGTGAGATAGGCAGGTTGGTTCGAGCACATGAGGTAGCTCTAGAGGTACAGAGAATCTCT
>NW_028245784.1:0-52407 GCF_964263255.1 Lissotriton vulgaris | reverse complement strand
GCTATTCAAGTTATCTCAGAAACTGACTGCTAGCCGCTCGCAGCCGTAGTTTGTGGCTTTTGTTGGGAATTTGGACTTTGGGACATCGGAGGAGCCACCAGGACCCTGTTTGCTGGAACGCTGAGTGAGGCTGACATTTTTCGGGGGCGAACTTTGTGCTGAATTAACTCACTGGACTGCAAGGACAAGCCTGCCTTGCGGCGTGCAATCAGCCGCAGCTGGTCCTCTTCCCGCTCACACCAAATTGGTCCTTCTATGTATTACCCCCTAACTCCGCGTCTCGCGGGACGCGTGCGGGAGAAGCGCGGGCAAAGCCCGGGCCAAAGGCGGGCCCGTTTAAGCCCGTTCAAGATCGTTCAAGGGCGGGGCGGGCCACCCCCTTTACATCTTAGCATCGGGTGGGTCTTATTGTCTGTACAGTGTACCCTCGTAATTGTATTATTGTTGTGACACATTTGTAAATGGCAGCTAAGAAAAGTTAGCAGTAAGACGGCCAGTGTAACCCTAATAGGTTCCATGGACAAATTCATCACTAGGATGAATACAGCCATTGATCAGAGTATTACAATCATGGAGAGGCGGGTTTCTCAGGATCTGGCACTTGCCAGAAGATCCTCAATGGGTCCAATAGCCATTGCAAGGACTCCGGCCAATCATTACAGTCCTTCTAATCCTGATGTGCTTCCCTCCTTGGAGTCTTTAATTCCCGACCCACTGGTTTGTGATATTGACAAACTTTCTGAAGGGAACCAAACCATGGCCTCTGATTTACTTTTGATAACCCCCCACAAACTTCCAACAGAGCCAAGTCCCGTCAAGGAGCATAAACCCAGACAACTTCGGGAAAGGCGTCAAGGGGCCATTCCAAAAACTACACAGTGTCTGGCCACTACTAATGTTCAAAAGTTGTGAAAAGTCACCAAACGCAAGGGAAAAGCTCCAATTGACAAAGCGCAGGCCTCCGAGACTACCAAGGCAATCGCACACACTTCTAACTTAACCACGACCCCTGTGAGATTGTCCTCGGAGGCCAATGGGTTAGGAAGTCAAGTACTTACCGGGTTGGATGTGGAGGACCCCTTGTTTAACAAGATAGGTGATCTTTTCAGACTTCTTCTCCGCCCAGTTCTTGAGAGGTTAACCAAGATTCAGGAAAAATTAGACAGGATTGGTAAGGCTGACTCGCGGAAAAAGGCGAAAGAATCTAGGGTTGAGGCCACCCCTTCTAATCTTTCGGGAGTGGGGGATGTTAATGACCCTATAATTCCATCACCCAAGCCTTCGGACATACCGGCTGCAGCCGCTCCCTCTCCTAATATACAGGCAAAGGCCCCAGGTGCAACACTGAGAAAAACGTCGCAAACAAACTTGGGTGAAGGGTCCCCCAAGAAACTATCTGCCAGTGAAGGAATTAATATCGACCTTCCGCCGGAAGTCAGTCCTTATCTGGTAGTTTTAGCAGGAATACCAGTTGTGGAAAAAGGTGACCATGAATCATATGCATCTCTACACAATAAGGTCGTGGCCTGGCTTAATCAATTTAGACCACTACCTATGCATATTGTGAGTAGAACATTGATGGTCAAAAGGGTTTCATGGGTGGGACACTCAGATAAGGACATTAGGGGAGACTGTGTTTTAGTGAATTTTGACGATCCCGGGACAGTGAGATACATCTGCAACTGGAAAAGTCATGGTCCAGGAACCTCCATTCCAGCACTCCCACTGTCCTACTTTTACCCTCCGGTTTCCCTCCACCTACTGATGATGGTTGGACTTTAATACAACGGAGAGCTGAGAGATTTAACCCTGGAGGTAACCGGAATTGAGGAGGTTGGTTAGGCCCCCAGTATGTTCCACCTTTTATCCCTTGCCAAAACCGTTACAGCGGATAGGAAGCTGTTGACTGACTTCCGGCAAAGGTAGGGGTTTCTCTGGCTTCTCCTGTTTCATTTGTCCCTTCCAGAACCATCAATAATAGTCCCCTCAGGTCACTAGAACTCTATGATAGTCCACTCCCAACCTTGGCCACTATGACATATGGGGGTAATAAGGATAATGTCCAAGGCTTAGATCACCCTTTGGGCCCGATGACCTCTCGGGACTACACCGCCCTGGTAGGAAATTATATTCATTGACAAACTGAGCCCACAGTGCCTGTAAAGACTTGCCATCTGATCTCAATTGAGGGTAGTGACAAAGGCTCTGACCAGGGGTTAGTCTCGCTACACATTGATGGTCACAACGGCAACCTCAACATTATTTCATGGAACGTAGCGGGCTTGCGCAATAAAGTACTACTTCCTGATTGGAATAACCTTATTGATAAATATGACCTGTGTATTTTTCAGGAAACTTGGTGTCTCGAACCAATGTATAAGTCTGGCTATTCTTCCTTCCACGTTCCAGCTATCTCTTCAGGGCGGGGTCGCCCGTCGGGCGGTCTGTTAATATGGGTCAAAATCGCATTAAATTGTAAAGTTACCCACCACTATAGTACATCAATGGACTTGATGAGGCTAACGATTAGGGATCCTCAGGCTACAGTGACTCTGGAGCTCTTTAACATTTATGCCAGAGGTCTGCAAGGGGGGGCCAAATCTCCGACTATCTCTGCGTTAGCAGACTCACTCCTAAGTTGTCCCACTGACACTCTGAACATAATTGCCGGCGATTTTAACTGTACTTTCGAACCGCTGGCTGTGGATGGAGCTGGAGGCCTTCTGGATGAGGATGCACGATGGGGCATACCGCAACCGACGATCGCGCCAATTAAAAAATGGACACCAATTGTCATTCAAATGAATGCCCTGTTAATGGAGCATGCCCTGGTAGCTGTTAACGGGCGTACGCCATCAGACTTCTCGGGAGCCCACACCTACAATAGAGTTACCTGCCCCAGCAGAATAGATTACATTTTGGTCGACAAGAGGCTTTGGAGACATGTGAGTGACATGGCTGTCATCCCATCTATCCATAGCGACCATAACCCCTTGTCCCTTTGTATGCGGAACCAGTTGTTTAACGGGAAGCCTCAGTCTAGTAATAGACCGAGGATGGTGACCAGGGAAATAACACCTCCAAATTGTAAAAGATTCATCAAATGGCCAAAATTCATCTTAGATGAACACAAAACCAGCGCCCTTGGGGAGATTGTAAGAGACCAGACCGAGAAGCTCTCTGCAATTTGCATTAACGGTTTGGGATTCGCCCAGGCTGATGTGATTTATGTCGAAACAATTGATATGATGGCCGCTCTTTTCCTTGATACACGGGCTACAAGCCAATTAAAGAGCAGGACACCTGCAGCCAAGTGGTAGAATCAGGACTGTAGGGGGGCAAAATCCAAATTGATATCTGCCATTAAAACCCGCGATGCTGCTCAGATCCGCTTAGCCCGATCCCAGTATAGGCGAGTATTACTGGTGGCAAAGAGGGCCTGGGACGACTCCCATTGGGAGGAGCTGAAGCTGGCTAGTCAGTCTAAAAATGGTGAGGGTTTTGGGCATTGGTCAGAAGCTCAAATGGTGGCAACACAGAACCAATACCCAATCATATCACTGATGGGGAGTGGCTCGATCACTTCAGGAGTTTGTATGAAGGGGTAGGGGCAACAGATAACAGTGGGCCCCCTGGACACGACACATCACCTATGATAGATACTTCATCCCTCATTGATCCTGTAGGGCAAAAAGAGGTCGAGACAGCCATTAACAAAATTGTATCTGGGAAGGCACCGGGCCAGGATGGCATCCCAGGCAATCTATTCCGTGCCAATATCGAGCAATGGGCTAAGTTCCTCTCCCTTTTGATTAATGCCCTCCTCCAGGGGTCTCCAGTTCCGAGTTCTTGGAAAGGGCCGAGGTGATCCCGATTCATAAGAAGGGACACAGGGGTAGGTGTGGGCGGAAAATCCGTTCCGCTCGCGGATTTTGTGGATTTTCGGGAAATTCGCAATCCGCGAGATTCGCGAATCTCCCGCAAAATCCGCAAATCCGCGAGCAGCGGATTTTGCTCGCACTGCTCGCACTGTTCGCGTGAGTTCGCGCCCCGCGAATAAGTGCAAAATTGCAGAAATACGCTCTTAGCAAAACTGAAAGTAACTACTTACCAGGTTCAAAAGTTCAGGCTCATCATTAGTAGCCATTTCCTGTAGTGCTTCCTGAGGGGCCCCTCCAGAGTTCAGTTGCCAGTTGAAACTATTATGTGACCCTGCTCTGAACCTCAGAATAGTTACACATATGCCACAAAGGTCCTGAATTACAGCTAAGGGAGACAAGCAGGAGCCAGGCTGGAAGTTAAAATCCATTAATCAGCCCCTAATTCATTATTGTCAGTTGGGGCAGGGCAGGTGTTGTAACTAATTTTGCAACAATGAAAGCACTTAGCAAGTGCAAAAGATCACTAATCAGGGCGCACTAAGGAAGCAGGTGCCAGCTAAAAAAATATTCTGTGACACATTAATCAGCCCCAAATTAATTCAGGTCACTTGAGGCAGGGAAGGTGTGCTTTGCTTTGCCGAAAATAATGTACACTGGACAACCAGAGGGTGTGGTGATGAAACAGAGGGTGGCATGGGTGGGCCAGAGGGTGGCATGAGTAGTCAGAGAGTGGCAGTGGTGACAGAGAGTGGCAGTGATGAAGAAGAGTGTCCCAAACAGGCTGGACACGTAGAAACAACAAGTTCGCAAAACTTGCGACCCGACAGGTAAGTTCGCAAATTGCGAAATTGTAAAAACCCTCGCGAACTGGCAGAAACACGGGCGAACACAAAAAAAAAAAAATCCGCAAATTCGCGGGAATTCGCGGATTTTGCGGATTGCAAAATTCGCCCATGCTTACACAGGGGAGACCCAGCCAACTATCGTCCAATCAGCCTCATTGATGCTGGCCAGAAGGTGGTTGGCAGGGTCCTCCTAGAGAGGATCCTTTCATGGGCGGAGGAGAATAACATCATCTCCCAATTCCAGGCAGGTTTTAGGGCGTGCACAAGCACTGTTGACCAGGCATTTAGGCTGCTTTTACTGCACTGGAAGATAGTAACCATTGGCAAGGGTGGTCTGTACTTGGCCTTTATTGATTTAAAGACTGCATTTGACCTGGTTCCCCGAGAGCTCCTGTGGGCGGTTTTGTGGGAGATGGGGTTCCCCTTGCCCATCCTGAATTTGTTCGCCCGTATGCACGATGGAAATTATGCTTGCATCCGGTGGTGCACTCAGGAGCAGAAAACCGCCAAAATCCCGGTAAATAGAGGTGTCCGCCAGGGATGCGTCCTGGCGCCGACCCTCTTTTTATTGTTTGTAAATGGGGTCGTTTCATTTCTGTCTGATATTGATGCCGATGCCCCTAACCTGGCCGGTGTTAAAGTCCCCGCCATGCTCTTTGCGGACGATACACTATTGGTATCTAAAACACCTATGGGGCTCCAGAAGCTTTTGGACCGGTTCTGCACATTTTGTACTTTAAGGGGCTTGGTCATTAATACAACCAAAACCAAGCTCCTTTATTTCAACCCTAGCAAGAAAGCCAACTGTACACTTACACTTGACGGGGTGCCCTTAGAGCGTGTTAAAACATTTGACTACCTAGGGATAAGGATATCTCATCTTAGCGACTGGCTGCTATCCAAGTTATCTCATCTTAGCAACTGACTGCTGTCCAAGTTATCTCATCTCAGCGACTGACTGCTATCCAAGTTATCTCATCTCAGCGACTGACTGCTATCCAAGGTATCTCAGAAACTGACTGCTATCCAAGTTCTCATCTCAGCGACTGACTGCTATCCAAGTTATCTCATCTCAGCGACTGACTGCTGTCCAAGTAATCTCATCTCTTTTTTTTTTTTGAATATTTTTATTAAGCATTTTTCCCCCGTATATACATGTACAGAGCACTTATCTTGTAAACAAAAAGACATGATCAGTAACAATTAGTACAAACTAATATACTGCAGTTACCTTCATTACATTCTTAAATGATCATACTTTTATATATAAATATCGGGCAGGAAGAGACAATCAAACAAGTAGGAGAAATTAAAATACAGCCTAAAAAAATAAATAAAAGAAAGAATTTAAAAAAAAACATACCGGGAAACTTGGTTAGTGACATCCAGGAAACTAAAGTTTCCCTCCTTCCATCGTGTAATAGGTTCCCAGATTTCTATTCCCAGCTTTTTTCCCTTTTTCCCCTTTCTTGCATAAACTGCAATTTTTAGATTATATATTGACAGCAGTTTACCTAACCACTGGGAATATGTCGGTGGCAAAGGATCTAACCATGCTGAGGCTATACATAATCTCAGGACTGCCATGGACAAAAAAATAAGTCTATTACCGTGCATTTGCACGTCCTCATTATTAACTCCTAGAAGTATTATTGCTGGAGTTAATACTACCTCATTTCCTAGTAATATGTTTAAAAAAGTTTCGATATCTTTTTTTGTTGTTTGCAGGTGGGGACATGTAGCAAAGACGTGCACTAGACCTAGTTCAAGTTCAAGTTCGGGCATTTGTATAGCGCACTACTCACCCAGAGGGTCTCAAGGCGCTAGAGGGAGGGGTTCATTATTTGTCGAATAGCCAGGTTTTTAGTTCTTTTCTGAAGGAGATGTGGTTCTGATTAAGGCGGAGGTGAGTGGGGAGAGAGTTCCAGGTCTTGGCAGCCAGGAAGGAGAAGGATCTGTCACCCATGGTGGATTTTCTGACGTGCAGTAGTGCGGCGAGGGCTTGATTGGATGATCTTAGTTGGCGGGTGGGTTTGTAGAAGGACAGTCGAGTGTTGAGGCATTCGGGTCCTAGATTATGAAGGGCCTTGTGTGCGTGGGTGAGAAGGCGGAAAGTAATTCTTTTGTTGACGGGAAGCCAGTGGAGGTCTTTTAGGTGTCCGGTGATGTGATCTTGGCGCGGGATGTCTAATATGAGTCTTGCTGATGCGTTTTGGATGCGCTGGAGTTTTTTCTGTAATTTTGTTGTAATTCCGGCGTAAAGTGTGTTGCCATAATCCAGACGACTCGTAACCAGTGCATGGGTGACAGTCTTTCTTGTCTCGAGGGGGATCCAGCGGAAGATCTTTTTGAGAATGCGAAGGACGTTGAAGCAGGAGGACGAGACGGCGTTGACTTGTCTGGACATTGAGAGAGAGGAGTCTAGAATGAAGCCAAGGTTACGTGCATGGTCTGTGGGTGTGGGTGCTGTGCCCAGAGCGGAAGGCCACCAAGAGTCGTCCCAAGCTTAGGGGAAGGATCCTAGGATGAGCACCTCCGTTTTGTCTGAGTTGAGTTTTAGGCGGCTCTGTTTCATCCATTCGGCTACTTTTTTCATGCCTTCGTGAAGATTGGTTTTGGCGGTGTTGGGGTCTTTGGTGAGGGAAAGGATTAGCTGGGTGTCGTCGGCGTAAGAGATGATGTTGAGGTTGTGTTGACGCGCGATAGAGGCGAGAGGACTCATGTAGACGTTGAAGAGGGTGGGGCTGAGTGAGGATCCTTGAGGTACGCCGCAGATGACTTCGGTGGCCTTTGAGTAGAATGGGGGAAGTCGGACTCTCTGAGTTCTCCCAGCTAGGAACGAGATGATCCAGTCCAAGGCTTTTCCTTGTATGCCGATGTTGCTGAGGCGTTGTATAAGGGTGCTGTGGCAAACTGTGTCGAAACCAGCGGATAGGTCGAGTAGGATGAGGGCCACTGTTTCTCCGTTGTCCAGGAGTGCTCGGATGTCGTCGGTCGCTGCAATGAGGGCGGTTTCGGTGCTGTGTTTGGCTCGAAATCCGGATTGAGATGGATCAAGGGAGTTGTTGGATTCAAGAAAGGCGGCGACCTGGCTGTTGACGGCTTTCTCGATGACTTTGGCCCGGAAAGGGAGGAGGGATATGGGTCGGTAGTTTTTCAGTTCTGAGGGGTCTGCTGTGGGTTTTTTCAGAAGGGCGCTGAGTTTGGCGTGTTTCCAGATTTCTGGGAAGGTGGCAGAGTTGAAAGAGCAGTTGATGACATCGCGGAGTTGGGGTGCGATGATGGAGTCAGCTTTGTTGAAGATGTGGTGGGGACAGGGGTCAGAAGGCGAGCCAGAGTGGATTGAGTTCATGAGGCGAATGGTGTCTTCAGTGGTGATTGGGTTCCAGGCACTGAGGTTGTTAGTTGGAGGAGTGGGATCTGAAGGGGGTAGGGCGGGTTGATCATTGGGAGTATTCTTGAAGCTGTTGTGGATGTCAGCAATTTTGTTGTAGAAGAAGGAGGATAGCGCGTCGCAGAGGTCTTGGGAGGGAGTGATGTCGTTGGATGCTGCGGTGGGGTTAGTGAATTCTTTGACGATATTGAAGAGTTCCTTGCTGTTATGAGAATTGTTGTCGAGACGGTCCTTAAATGCTGATTTCTTGGGTACAGAGCAGGAATATCGTCGTAAAAATAACGACTAACCTAAATATCGCTGCAAAAATATCTACAGGAAGAAATATCGATGACAAAAATATCGTCTGACCAGAATATCGACAGACAGGTAAGTAATATCGTTAACATTAACATAGTTGTAATAAATATCGTTTACAAAAACATAGTTTACAATAATATCGTTTTTTGAATAATTATAAGTAATGTAGTGTTTTTAATGAATATTTGTAGTCAAAGTAGTATTTTTAGTAGTATATTATTATTTAATAATGTATTTTCAGTTGAATTTAGTATTAATAGTTCCGTAGCGGGTTGTGGGTTTATAGGGGAGTAGGGTGGGAAGTAATATAAAATATAATGAAATAATACATTAATTAATGTTTTAAATGAATATAAATAGTGTAATAAATAATAGTTAATTAATTTCAATTAGTTAATTGAATAATAATTATGTAATTAATTATGTTAATTTTTTAATTAATTTTAGGTGTGTGTACAGGATTTTTTTAGTGAAAATGTTTTTGGGTAAAGGGGTATTTTTAGGGTTCAGGGTCAATTTTCAGTTTTTGGGTAAAGGGGTATTTTTAGGGTTCAGGGTCAGTTTTCAGTTTTTGGGTAAAGGGGTATTTTTAGGGTTCAGGGTAAGCATGGGCGAATTTTGCGAATCTCGCGTTCGCGAATTTTGCGGATTTGCGAACTCGCAATCCGCAAAATCCGCGAATTCTCGCGAATTTGCGGATTTTTTTTTTGTGTTTGCGCGGGTTTCTGCCAGTTCGCGAGGGTTTTGTACAATGTCGCAAATTGCGAACTTACCTGTCGGGTCGCAAGTTTCGCGAACTTGCTGTTTCTACGTGTCCAGCCTGTTTGGGACACTCTTCTTCATCACTGCCACTCTCTGTCACCACTGCCACTCTCTGACTACTCATGCCACCCTCTGGCCCACCCATGCCACCCTCTGTTTCATCACAGCACCCTCTGGTTGTCCAGTCAGTGTACATTATTGTGGCAACGCAAGCACACCTTCCCTGCCTCAAGTGACCTGAATTAATTTGGGGCTGATTAATGTGTCACAGAATATTTCTTTAGCTGGCACCTGCTTCCTTAGTGCTTCCTGATTAGTGATCTTTTGCACTTGCTAAGTGCTTTCATTGTTGCAAAATTAGTTACAACACCTGCCCTGCCCCAACTGACAATAATGAATTAGGGGCTGATTAATGGATTTGAACTTCCAGCCTGGCTCCTGCTTGTCTCCCTTAGCTGTAATTCAGGACCTTTGTGGCAAATGTGTAACTATTCTGAGGTTCAGAGCAGGGTCACATAATAGTTGCAACTGGCAACTGAACTCTGGAGGGGCCCCTCAGGAAGCACTACAGGAAATGGCTACTAATGATGAGCCTGAACTTTTGAACCTGGTAAGTAGTTTCAGTTTTGCTCGTATTTCTGCAATTTTGCACTTATTCGCGGGGCGCGAAGTTGTACTGGGAAGCCGCGAACTCACGTGAACAGTGCGAGCAAAATCCGCTGCTCGCGGATTTTGCGGGAGATTCGCAAATCTCGCGGGTTGCGAATTTACCGAAAATCCGCAAAATCCGAGAGCGAAACGGATTTTCCGCCCATGCTTAGTTCAGAGTCAGTTTTCAGTTTTTGGGTAAAGGGGTATTTTTAGGGTTCAGGGTCAGTTTTCAGTTTTTGGGTAAAGGGGTAGTTTTAGGGTTCAGGGTCAGTTTTCAGTTTTTGGGTAAAGGGGTATTTTTAGGGTTCAGGGTCAGTTTTCAGTTCTTGGGTAAAGGGGTATTTTTTGGGTTCAGGGTCAGTTTTCAGTTTTTGGGTAAAGGGGTATTTTTAGGGTTCAGGGTCAGTTTGGGGTTTTTGGGTAAAGGGGTATTTTAATTATATGTATGTATTATTGTTGTTATATCAAGTAATGTGTAAAATCAATTTATATGTCCACATTTATTAAGTTTATAATTAAAAAGTGCAGTAAATTTTTTTGAAATAGTTAAAAAATAAAAGTAATGTAATGTATTTTGTTAATAGTACTTATATTTATTTATCATTTAATGTAATTTTAATTATTTTAAAAAGTCTATATTTTTTACATCTATATTAATTACAACGATATTTTGGAGTTGATATTTATGTACTTACCTGTTTAAGTATAGGGTGTCGATATTTTTGTAAACGATATTTTTACAACGATATATATGTCAGCTATATTTTTGTAATCGATATTTTAACACCCTACCGATTTCTTGGCGGATCGAATCAGTTGGTGGTGTTTGCGGGTGGCTGTCTTGAGGCAGGCCATGTTGTCTGAGGTTGGGTTTTTTCTCCAATTCTTCTCCATGGTGCGGCATAGCTTCTTGGATTTTTTAAGTTCATCATTGAACCAGGGAGCCTTTTTGCTGGCTGATTTCAACTGGTGCTTTTTCAGGGGTGCTAATTCGTCTGCACTGTGGATAATCCATTGCCTGAAGTTGGTGGCCGCTTGGTCTGGGTCCAATGAAAGGGTGGGAGGGTTTTGGTTGAGTGATGTGAGGAGTTGGTCGGTGGTGATTTTGTTCCAGTTTCTCCGGGGAATGGATTGTGGACGGTTGTGGATCAGGGTGGTTTTGTAGCTGAAGTGAACACAGCTGTGATCCGTCCAGTGGAGAGCTGTAGTGCGATCGAAGGAGATGTGCTTGCTGGAGGTGAAGATAGGGTCGAGCGTGTGTCCGGCTGTGTGAGTGGGGGTGTCAACAAGTTGTTTGAGTCCGAGATTGGCCAGGTTGTCCAGAAGTGTGGTGGTATTGCTGTCGAGTATGTTTTCAAGGTGGTAGTTGAGGTCTCCTAGAAGAATGTAGTTCACTGAGGTGAGGGCGTGCGGGCTGACGAAGTCTGTGATGTCGTCGCTGAATTTAGTGCGGGAGCCTGGAGGCCTGTAAATGAGGGTGCCTCTAAGGGTGGTCCTGGGGTCGGTGTGGATCTGGAAGTGGAGGTATTCGGCGGTTGCAAGATTGTCGTCGGAGCTGGTTGTAATTTTGATGGTGTTTCTGTGGACGATGGCGATGCCTCCTCCAGTTTGATTGGTGCGGTCTTTTCGAATAATCTTGTAAGTGTCCGGTATGGCTATGGCGATGTCGGGAGCAGAAGATGTGTTCATCCATGTTTCAGTAAGGAAGGCGATGTCAGGTGACGCAGTGTCGAATAGGTCCCAGAGTTCTGTTTCATGTCTGTGGACCGAGCGGGTATTCAGTAGGATGCATTTCAGGCGGTTGGGTTCGGAGATGTGTGTGGAGGAAGTGGGTTTGGTGAGGGTCCTGAAGCAGTTGAACTTGCAGGAGAGGCAGGCGAAAGGGCCGTGGGTACGTCCTGGGGTAGCTTCGCAGCATAGTGGTGTGCGTCCGGGGTTGAGGGCGAGGAGAGTTGTGGCATCATAAGTGACTCTAGTGGGTTGGGTGCGGCGGGGACCAGGGGTACAGGCGCTGGGCGCGGTCCAGGCGCGGACGGGCGTAGACGGGCTTACCTTTGGCACACCTTCGGTGCGGCCGCAGCGCGTGGACGCTGCGCTTTGGGACATCTGACATAAATGGAGAGTGGTGGGGGGCGGAGGGAGGGAGGGGCCGCAGGGAGGTGTGATCGGTGTGGAGGGGCGGGCTGGCAGGCACAACAAGAAAATGGCTACTAGCCAAAACAACAACACGCCGAGGTCGGCACAATCAGGTCAAATATATCTGGGAAGTGGGCGAAGGTGCAGCTGTTGTAAATCAGGCGGTACCCACAATGTCAGTAGCGCTGCGGTCGAATCACTAATAACACGTGCTACAGCAAAGTCCAGCACTACAGGCAGAGTAAAATTAAATTAGAGCTATGTAATAATAATATACTAAAAGGTGGCGGCAATTGCTTGTAAAATCTTAACGATACCAGAGTTCAGGGACACCGATGTCCGGGGAGCGACCGACACTGTGCAAGTCAGGCAGGTCACAGAGGAGGCTCGGGCGGGTCAGCACTCTTCACTCAGTGAGAGGGAGGGGCCGCAGGGAGGTGTGATCGGGGTGGAGGGGCGGGCTGGCAGGCACAACAACAAAATGGCTACTAGCCAAAACAATAACACGCCGAGGTCGGCACAATCAGGTCAAATATATCTGGGAAGTGGGCAAAGGTGCAGCTGTTGTAAATCAGGGGGTACCCACAATGTCAGTAGCGCTGCAGTCGAATCACTAATAACACGTGCTACAGCAAAGTCCAGCACTACAGGCAGAGTAAAATTAAATTAGCGCTATGTAATATTAATATTCTAAAAGGTGGCGGCAATTGCTTGTAAAATCTTAACGATACCAGAGTTCAGGGACACCGATGTCCAGGGAGCGACCGACACTGTGCAATCTAAAACATGTAATACCCGATACCCCTCCCCATTGGGCTATTTTTGCAAGTGTATAATATAAGTGATACAGGTTTTTATAATGTTGTGCCTGAAGTGAAGCTGAGCAGAGAATTTTCTGCCCCAGCTCCAAAAACTGAAAAAAGATTTCCGCCCCAATATCCAGGCTATTTGCCCACTTCTCTGCCCATTTTTCCATATCGTCTTGTTTTAATTTTTGTGAGCTCAGAACAAAATCTCTTAATCGTGCAATCAGCACCCCTTTGGATAATTTCCATTATTGAGTTTTTTCCAAATCCAGCCAACCCCCCCCCCCTTTTCGTGATAAGGAAACTTCTGACTTGTAGATACTTAAAGAAGTGTCTCATATCTAAATCATATATAGCCTGTAATTCTGAAAATAGCAGCAGTCCTTGTGGGCCAACAACGTTACCAACCAGGGTAACTGGCCTTGCCCTACAGTGGCTGACATCTTACCTTGGAAACCGTCACCAGGTAGTGGCATTGCCACCGTTTAAATCCAACATCAGAAGAGTGGCGCAATGTGTCCCACAAGGGTCGGCCATCAGCCCTATCCTCTTCAACCTGTACCTGCGGACCCTGGTTGCGCTGATTAGATCTTTCGGCATAGCGGTGACGAATTACGCAGATGACACTCAACTTGTCTTCTCACTTGAGGGCAAGGAAGCAGTGGCACTAGACACCTTCCACCGCTGTATGCTCGCAACTGCGGACTGGCTGAATCAGAATTCGCTGCAGTTTAACAGCTCTAAGACAGAAGTCTTACACTGCACCACTGACCGCGTCCCCAGACCTCTTCCGCCGGATGTCTGGCCACCCTCCTTCCAAAGCACGACTGCGTCTACCACCTCGGTCCGTAACTTGGGAGTGATGTTTGGGTCCAATCTCCAACTGGATGCAGCCGTTAATAAAACAGTGAGTACTTGCATGGGATTGCTTCGCATGTTGAGAAAGGTCCTCCCGATGCTTCCCATGGAGAGTAGGCCAGAGGTGGTGAGGAGCATCATCGTAAGCCGCCTGGACTACTGCAATGCTCTATTTCTTGGAGCATCAGCTACCTTGATAGGAAAACTGCAACGGGTGCAAAATCTTGCAGCCAAATTAGCGCTTGCTCGCCGCCGCCACGACTCCTCATCCCTGGCATTAAGAGACCTTCATTGGTTACCGATCCTTCAACGGATCGATTTTAAATCTCTATGTATTATATTCAGGGCGCTTCACGGACAAGGCCCAGTACCACTTCAGAACATGTTTCATTGGTACACTCCGTCCAGATCCCTTCGTTCGGCTTCCGCCTGCCTTGCTGTGGTGCCTAAAGTTCTGAGATCACGGCTGGGTGGCCGATCTTTCAGCTTTACGGCAGCCAGATTATGGAACACTCTTCAGCTAGGATTGAGAAGTATGAATGACTTTGTCTCTTTCAAGAAAAATTTAAAAACACATCTCTTTCCTAGGACTGCATCTTCCTAGTTCCTAAATCAGTAGGGTGCGCAGCAGGATCCTTTCAGTCAAAGCGCCAGGATACCCGTGGGGTGACAGACACGCGCTATAAAAGATTACCAATACATACATACATACATACATGATTATTCCCTTTCTCCCCCATTCATCAAAAGCTGGACCAGTGAATACCTCATTCGGGAAGGTAGGGTTACTATTCATTCTTGTGTAGGCATTGTATTTTCCCAGACCAAACTTTTTAGCAAACGCTTTCCAGACCGTGTGTGCAGCCTGGATTGTCTTGAATCTGGTCCTTTTAAAATAGCTCGTATCAATAAACTTCAGGAATACATTTTCTGCTTCTGCCCCCATAACCAGGCCGTAAATAGCTAATGTACCTAGTTTGTCCTGCCCTTCTACCTCCGCCCCCCCCAAAAGCCCCGCCATATACTGAAAGGCCGCTGCCCAATAATAGAGTTTGAGATCTTGGAGTGACCACCCCCCCCCCCTTTCGCGAGGGAGTGACATAAAACGAAGGGCTCTCCTAGTTTTCCCCTTCGCCCAGATAAATCTATTAATCATGTGCTCGCAGCTTTTAAACCACTTAGCTTCAAATAGAAGTGGAATGGCTCTAAAAATGTATAAAAATGTAGGTAGTATCATCATTTTTACGATATTAGTGCGACCAACAATTGTTAGGTGTAGATTATCGAGCCTATCTAACTCCTTCCTTACATTAGCTATTATGGGTGTGATATTTTTTTCCACTAGTATATTCAGATCAGCAGTGATAGTCACTCCCAGATATACTCATGTATGAACCACCCGATTATCAGAGCAATCTGTCTGCTGATTTTTAATTATCTGTGTCTTGCTGGTGTTTAACGCATACCCTGAGATTTTACCAAATCTCTGGGCCTCGATCTCTACCTCCCTTATCCCCTCCGTGGGGTTCAGTGTAATCACTGCCACATCATCGGCATATGCAAGTATCTTGCATTGACCCATGCGTGTGTCCAGTGGGATAATTCTTTCACACATCTCTATTTTGCGGATCAGAGGGTCCATATACATTGCAAATAAAAGCGGGGAACACGGGCACCCCTGCCTCGTTCCTCGCCTTACTTGAAATGGGCGCGTGGATCCTGAATTGACCCGTATAGAAGCCACTGGGGCAGTATACAACGACTGGATTGCCTTGATGAATCCTTCTCTAAATCCTGCTCTAATTAAAACCTGCCACAGATAGTCCCAGGAGACCTGATCAAACGCCTTCTCGGCGTCTAGTAACATAACCGCCATCGGGTCCCCTGCGACTTCTGCTGCGTCAAACAAAGTGATTACTTTACATGTGTGGTGGGTGGTGTCCTTTCCCGGAATAAAACCATGTTGGTTATCAGTCACAAGGTTTCCTATTATTCTGGCGAATCTTATGGCCAGCACCTTAGAGTAGATTTTCGTATCCGTATTCATTAAAGTAATCGGCCTATAAGACCCCCGCTCAGTGGCAGGTTTCCCCTTTTTTAGTATTATCACAATTTCCGCTCCCCCCCAGGTCCCTGGTATGGATACACCGCCTGTGACTGACCACAGATGCGTTCACTTCAGCTACAAAGAGACCTCGACCCACAACCCCCCACAACCTATTCCTCAAAGAAACTGGAACAAAATCACCACCGACCAACTCTTCACATCGCTAAACCAAAACCCTCCTGCCATATCATCGGACCCAAACCAAGCTGCCACCAAACTCACACAATGGATCACCCACAGCGCTGACGAATTAGCACCCTTGAAAAACCACCAGAACAAACAAGGTAGCAAAAAGGCCCCCTGGTTCAACGATGACCTCAAGGAATCCAAGAAGTTATGTCGTACTCTCGAGAAAACCTGGAGAAAAAACCCAACCAGTGACAACCTGACCACCTTCAAGGACGCCACCCACAAACACCACCAACTGATCCGATCCACCAAGAAATCAGCATTCAAGGATCGACTCGACAACAACGCCCACAACAGCAAGGAACTATTCAACATCGTCAAAGAATTTACCAACCCCACCGCCGGCACCAGCGACATCACTCCCTCCCAAGACCTCTGCGACTCTTTATCCTCTTTCTTCCACAACAAAATCGCCGAAATACATAAAAGCTTTGAAAACCAGTCCGAAGAACAGTCCACTCCACCAACCTCCGAACCTAATAAGCACCCTCACAACCTCTGCGCCTGGAACCCAATCACCACTGAAGACACCATCTGCCTGATGAACTCCATCCACTAAGGATCAGCAACCAACCCATGTCCCCACCACATTTTCAACAAAGCAGACTCCATTATCGCACCCCACCTCCGCGATGTCATCAACTGTTCCTTCAACTCCGCTACCTTCCCAGAAAGCTGGAAACATGACGAACTCAGCGCCCTCTGAAGAAACCCACAGCAGACCCCTCTGAACTTTAGAACTACCGCCCCATCTCTCTCCTCCCATTCCCTGCCAAAGTTATTGAGAAAGTCGTCAATAGCCAACTCGCCGCCTTCCTTGAATCCAACAATCCCCTCGACCACTCACAATCCGGCTTCTGAGCCAAACACAGCACCAAAACCGCCCTCATCGCAGCTACAGACGACATCCGAACGCTACTGGACAACGGAGAAACAGCTGCCCTAATCCTACTTGACCTCTCCGCCGCCTTTGACACAGTCTGTCATAGCACCCTCATACAACACCTCAGCAACATCGGAATACAAGGAAAAGCTCTGGACTGGATCATCTCGTTCCTCGCCGGGAGAACCCAGAGAGTCCGCCTCCCCCCATTCAAATCAGACGCCACCAAAGTCATCTGCGGCGTACCACAAGGATCATCACTCAGTCCCACCCTCTTCAACGTTTACATGAGTCCCCTCGCATCCATCACACGACAACACAACCTCAACATCATCTCCTATGCAGACGACACCCAGCTGATCCTCTCCCTCACCAAAGACCCAAACACCGCCAAAACCAATCTACACGAAGGAATGAAAGAAGTAGCCGAATGGATGAAGAACAGCCGTTTAAAACTAAACTCGGACAAAACGGAAGTCCTCATCTTAGGATCATCCCCCTCTGCCTGGGACGACTCATGGTGGTCTCCGGCCCTGGGTACAGCACCCATACCTACAGATTACGCACGTAACCTGGGCTTCATCCTGGACTCCTCCCTCTCAATGACCAGACAAGTCAACGCCGTCTCATCTTCATGCTTCAACATCCTTCGCATGCTCAAAAAAATCTTCTGTTGGATCCCCACCGAAACAAGAAAGACAGTCACCCATGCACTGGTCACTAGCCGACTGGACTATGGAAATACCCTCTACGCCGGAACCACAGCCAAACTACAGAAAAAACTCCAACGCATCCAAAACGTCTCAGCCAGACTCATTTTGGACATCCCTCGACAAGCTCACATCTCCGACCACCTGAAAGACCTCCACTGGCTCCCCGTCAACAAGAGAATAACGTTCCGTCTCCTCACCCACGCACACAAAGCCCTCTACGACCTAGGACCTGAATGCCTCAACACACGACTGTCCTTCTACACACCCACCTGCCAACTACGATCATCCAATCAAGCCCTCGCCACAATTCCGCGCATCCATAGATCCACCATGGGGGGAAGATCCTTCTCCTACTTAGCGGCCAAAACCTGGAATTCTCTCCTCACTCACCTCCGCCTTACACAGAACCACCTCTCCTTCAGAAAGCAGCTAAAAACCTGGCTATTCGATAAGTAATACACACACCTTCCCTCAAGCGCCTTGAGACCCTCTGGGTGAGTAGTGCGCTATACAAATTCCTGATCTTGAACTTGTGCCGACTGCAATGTTGTAACCATATCGTCAGCCAGTATATCCCAGAACACCTTATAGAATTCAATTGGCAGTTGATCCGGGCCAGCAGCTTTTCCTGAGGGAAGATATGATATGGCTTTTTGGATCTCTTCCGAATCTAACGGGTCTTCCAACTGCTCTACCTCTTCTTCTGTCAATCTTTCAAGTGGAGTTTCATTTAAATAATCCTTTATTTCCCCTAGGTCTCTGTCCTGCCTGTCATCGTATAATGTCTCATACAATTTCCTAAATACTTCCCGTATTTCTTCAGAATCTGAGCATTAGGTACCTGTTATATCCCTAATTTCCCTTACTACTCCTGAAGCCGCTTTTTGCCTGGTGCGATTGGCTAATGTGCGCCCAATCCTCTCACTAAGTTCATAGCATTTCTCTCTTTTTGTAGTAAAGCTCTTAGCTGCCTTAGTTGCGATATCTTCTTCTGCCGGGAAACATCACTTACAACGCAACTTTTACAACGACATACCATTACAACTGAACTTTTACAACGCAAAAACTTTTACAACGCATGTATTTACAACGCATGTTTTTACAACGCAGGTACCTTTACAACGCATACCATTACAACGTAAGTATTGGTAAGTATATAATTATATTTTAAATGTTATATGTTTGGGGTAAAGGGGTATTTTTAGGGTTCAGAGTCAGTTTTGGGTTTTTGGGTAAAGGGGTATTTTTGGGGTTCAGGGTCAGTTTTTAGTTTTTGGGTAAAGGGGTATTTTGGGGGTTCACGGTCAGTTTTTAGTTTTTGGGTAAAGGGGTATTTTTGGGGTTCAGGGTCAGTTTTTAGTTTTTGGGTAAAGGGGTATTTTTGGGGTTCAGGGTCAGTTTTTAGCTTTTGGGTAAAGGGGTATTTTTGGGGTTCAGGGTCAGTTTTTAGTTTTTGGGTAAAGGGGTATTTTTGAGGTTCAGGGTCAGTTTTTAGTTTTTGGGTAAAGGGGTATTTTTGGGGTTCAGGGTCAGTTTTTAGTTTTTGGGTAAAGGGGTATTTTTGGGGTTCAGGGTCAGTTTTTAGTTTTTGGGTAAAGGGGTATTTTTGGGGTTCAGGGTCAGTTTTTAGTTTTTGGGTAAAGGGGTATTTTGGGGGTTCAGGGTCAGTTTTTAGTTTTTGGGTAAAGGGGTATTTTTGGGTTCAGGGTTAGTTTTTAGTTTTTGGGTAAAGGGGTATTTTTGGGGTTCAGGGTCAGTTTGGGGTTTTTGGGTAAAGGGGTATTTTTTTGGTTCAGGGTCAGTTTTGGGTTTTTGGGGTACAGGGGTACAGGGTAAAAATAAATTTAAATTAAATTTAAATTACATTAATTAAATGAAATGAAATTAAATTAAATTACATTAAATTATATTTTTTTCAATTAATTTACGATTATAAAATTAATATATATTTACCAATACTTACGTTGTAATGGTATGCGTTGTAAAGGTACCTGCGTTGTAAAAACATGCGTTGTAAATACATGCGTTGTAAAAGTTTTTGCGTTGTAAAAAATGCGATGTAAAAGCATGCGTTGTAATAACATGCGTTGTATCATCATATATCCTCTTCTGCCTCCATTTTGGCTTTCAGAAGCTTATTGAGCACATGATCCAGTGCAGCCCCTGATAGTACGCATTGATGTAACTCTTCCTCAGCATCAAGGATTGCATTGATTAATTCTCTATTTCTGAGTTGCTCTTGCTTACTTTTAAAAGTGCTGAAACTCAGTGTCTCGCCACGAGCCCCTGCCTTGAAGGTATCCCAGACCATCCTTACTGCCACACTACCCCTATTTATTTCAAAAAAGCTTTTAATCAATTTTTTCATGTGATATATGTATTTATCATCTTGTAGTAACGCTCTTTCAAAAGTCCATATCCTCTCTTTTCTTCTCGCTGTAGACAATATTAATGTTAAGATAAGGGGATTATGGTCGCTAAATATACGTGGAAGTCTTTCAATACTAGACTTAGAGAGTAGTGCAGTTGATATATAGAAATAATCCAGCCTTACGCATATTTGGTGTGGGGCTGAATAGTATGTGAACCCCTTCTCCTTTAGTCTAATTTTCCCCCACACATCTGCGAGCACATTATTCGTTGCCATACTAAGCAGCGCTTGGTATACCCTTTTTTTCCTGCCTTTGTATTTTCCAAAAGAGCCTACCCCTAGCCCATCTGTCCCATTAATATTGAAATCCCCAGCAATAATCACTCGGGGTGCCCATGCAGCAAGTTCCGTATCTAGAAAGTCAAAGACCTCAGGGTCGTCTTTTGTAGAACCGTATACCACCCCGAGAGTGGTCCATTCCCCCTCCAAGAGACATTCAATAAGTGCCCACCTTCCCCACTGATCTTCCAATTTTTTCCTGGTGATCACTGTGAGAAGTTGGCCCGATATGCAGTGTTCACTATTCTAGCGACCACTATGCATCGGTCCAAACGACCCTTATGGTGATTGGTTGTAAGTCAACCTTAGACCAGCTATCCTAGTAGCGTGGATACGAGCAGTCTTCGGGCTAAACTCTAGAGGGCGTGTTAAGCCAGCTGTTATACCATCACATACCCCTTGAACACCCAGTGAAAGGACACCACACAAGTGTTATGAAAATAAACAGTATATTTATTAGAATCACAACAGCCCTGTACTCTTTATGAGGACAGGGTACTAAGCACACAACGAAACTCTTAGGAAAATACTTCAAGTGCACAATCAATACAAGTGCCCGAGGGCACGGAAAGTTTTAGTGGTCTCGGGCGGACCCGATAAGGCAAGTCGGAAGCGAGGGACTCGGGACCCTTAAGTAAGGAGGCTATGCGGGCACCGAAATGCCGAAGTTACCTAGCCCCAAGGGCTGCGGCTGCAGAAGTCTTTACAGGCGTCGGTGGTCTTCGCTGACGAGCCAGGAGCCGGAAGGTAGGAGTTGCTGGCCGGCGACCAGTGGAAATAGTTCGTAGAGATCCAAGCCTGGATCAGAGATAGATGACACCTGAAAGCACAGGGGACCAAGTTCGAATTACTAGCCAGTAGTCAGAGGGTACCAGGAGGGCACCGGATGATCGCCACCTCGACTAGGTGAGTGGGTGACGCTAGGCTCTGCAGTCTCACGGACCAGGAGGCGTTGTCGGCGACCAGGATGGAGGTGCGAGCTGTCCCACGAAGATTGATGCTGTCGGCGTCGCTGGGCCCAGGATTGGGGCAACAAGCCTTGGCAAATTTCAGGGCCACGTGGTGGGCCTAAAATGGCGTCTTGAGTGGACCAGGAGGGTTCGGGATGCTCCTCTCGAAGAAGGGAGCAAAGGCAGGTCTGGAGCAACCAGACCAGCAGCTTTGGTTGTCTGTTGTTGTCCAAAAGAGTCACAAGCCAGCCGCTAGTGATCGGACAACGTGCTGAACAGCGAAGCAGAAGGGCCCCACGCAGATCGTGGAGATGCTGGGAGGCTGCACTTTGGTGCTGGAGCTGCTCAGGGTCGGGGCTTCTCTGACCCCAAAGCACTCACCAGAGGATTCCTTCGGTGGTCGTGCTGGTTAAGAAAGCGTGCAGATTTTGATGATGGCCGGTCCCTCGAGGTCTCGTCGCACCCACAGATCTCAGCTGAGCTGACGATGTGGGTAGAGGTCAGAGGTGCCAGGGAAGCCGGTTCTCGTCGAGCTGGGCAGTCGGATTCCTGAGGAAGGACTTGCAGCAAACCGCAGAGTTCTTAGATGGTGCCTGCGGACGCAGGGTGACTACTCCTTAGCCACAAGGGAGAAATCTTGAGAAGAGTCTCGAAGTCCTTTCGTAGAAAGTATTCTTGATTCAAAGATGATCTAAACCAGAAGGGTCCCCGCTCCGGCCTTTATCCTAAAGAAAGGGGTGGGTACATGACTAGGTCCTGCCCTAGGGGTGGGACCAGGAAGGGGGACAGTTACACCCCTCTCCCCTGCCGGACTTTCCCCAGGTCAGGGGCTGCGCGCCCCTGGAACTGGTTCTAACCGGCAGATGCTTAGTGAGCACCGGGGTGCCACTCTGCAGTCACCTTCTTGTAAAGCCCTGCCTACCCAGGATACACAAAACCCTGTCTGGGATGGTGCGAACACCGCCCCGGACAGGAAACCCTTTGTCCAAGCTCTCCCCGCTGGAAGGACTCCCAGCAGCAGGAGGTCAGACTCGTGTCTGTGGTGGCAGCATCCATTTTGTGGAGCTGAGGCTTCAGTTAACTTTAACCGGGGTTCACAGTTACCTACATGTCGTGTCCCTCTAGAAGGGTGGAATGCTAACCTCATCGCCAGCATTGGTGAGGGGTCAGCATCCCGATTCGTATGACACCTTACTCGACATGTCTTGATAACGCGATACCGAAGTTACCGATATGGTACGCGTTATCATGGAACAGCCATTGGGTCTTGGTTCCGCAAGCAGCAACCGGGCTCGGCTCGTGCCAGAGCCCAATTCACACGATTCCACGCACTCTGCCTTCAGGATTGTTAAGGCCTGCCATAGGAGTGACTGATAGGAACTCGGGTGTCCATTTTAGGGTTAGATATAGGGATACTATACCCAAAGGAACGGGCGAGTACGCCACGTTGCCCCAGCTGTCGCGCAGCCAGTTGTGTCAGATTTAGATGGCCATCCAGGGGTGGCATAATACATGCTTCAGCCCCTGGTAGGCCCTGGGTACACCGATGCCCTGAGTTACAGGGTCTGACAAGGTGGCCCAGTTCCAATTGGGTAATGCACCTAAGGTACATGGAATCCATTTTAGAGAGAGAGCAGTAGGTCTGGGGTCCTGATTGGCAGGGCCCCAGGTCAACTAAGTCGGAAAACCAGCAAAACACCAGGTAAAAAGTCGGGGGTAACCATAGTCAGGTATCTACCTTCCTACACAACCCCCCCCTCCCCCCAAACGAAAGGAGATAAGGCTATCCTTGACCAGGTAAGCCTATATTGCCTGAGTGGCCATAGGAGGTGGTACATGCACTGGCATGGTTACCCCATGTATCATGGTCCACTAAGAAATCCCTCACCCTAAGGGTATCTGAGGGTCTCCACCATAGGGAATCACTACCTGTGGTGTGCTTTGGCAAAGTAAAAGGCTGGTGTGGGAATGGAGTACTGAAGTGAGACTCCACTACCGTTGGGCTCAACGTCCTCCAATCACTATCCACCATATGTGCCTTTCTTTCCAGTACTGAGTTGCTATGAGCTCTCAGGGTCAACCTCTGGCTACCTAAAGCTGGAGGCTGAGTCCCTCTGTTTGGCTTACTGGAGGGACAGGTCAGGTTTGGGGTTTTTAGGCCCCAGGTTTGGCTGTGCCCAGCAGTGTCCAGCTGTGGGAGTTCCCTAACTAAGTTTAAGGGGGATCCCTCAGGAGTGTGTTTTATTTTCACTTGGCTAGGTTTACCAGCTTCAGTGATCCTAATCTGCTGATTGGGAAGTCCTTTTGGACAGGGGGCCCTTTGGGGTCCACCACTGGCCTCCCTGACCTCTACAGCCCTGGGCTGACTGAGGCAGGGTAGAGAGGTGCAGGTTACCTGCTCCAGACTGGGTCCCACCTGGGAAGGGTCCACTGTCATCAGGGGCTCTGCCAGGCTAGGCCTGACTACCTCTGGGGCAGTTCCTTCACCAGGGGTAGAGTCAGTTCCCTGAGGAGGCTGGCTCTCACCTAGTGTCTGGGAGGGGGAAGACTTTTCTTCCTCCTCAATGCTCTCTGTTTGAGTGGAGTGATCCATTGTTTCAGGCTTCACAACACTATCATCGGTCTGAGTTTGAGCTGTGGCCATCACAACTCCCCCAACCTTTTTAGGAAGGGACTCAGTTTGGGTTTGGGCTGTGACCATCACAGCCTTGCCAACCTGTTCAGGAAAGGCATCTTTCTGGGATAAGGCTGTGACTGGCACAGCCCTCCTGACCTGTTCAGGGAGGACTCCTGGGACTGGGGCTGTGGCTATCACGGCCCCACTAACCTTACCATGGAGGTTTACCATTTTAAAATGGGTTTCTTGCTCTACCTCAGCCCAGGCTGAGATCTCTAAATCATTCCCCAGTAGGCAATCAACAGGCAAGTTTGATGACACTGCCACTCTCTTGGGGCCAGTGACACCTCCCCAGCTGAGATTTACCACTGCTATGGGATGATCTCTCTGCACTCCATCAATGTTGGTCACCTGGTATGTGGCACCAGGCATAAGTTGCCTTGAGGGGACTAGGCTCTCAGCCACCATGGTGATGCTAGCCCCTGTGTCTCTGTAGGCGTCAACTTTTGAACCATTGATGAGGGGCTCCTGTCTGTACCTGCCCAAAGTGTTGGGACAGGCTGTGAAGTTGGCAAACCCCATGCCAGTCTCACGGACAAGAGTATCTAAGTCAAGGGACCTGGTTAGGCCAGAGTCCCCAGGCACTCCCAAAGAAAATGCACCCAGATTCTTGGGGGCACCCCCACCACCTGGGGGATTACTACTAGTAGTAACAGGAGGCTGGGAAGCTTTATTTGGGGGTATGTTCTCCTTATTGTTGTTGGCCTTGGGACAACTGTTGTCACTTTTGTAATGGCCTACCTGTTTCAGGTATGACAATAAGGTTTCTTTTGGGTTTTGGGAGAAGTTTGGGACCCACCCTTTTCAGAGGAATTTTGGGGCCCTGTGGTTTGATCAGAAGATTTATTCCCACCCTTCTCTTGAGGCTTGGTTGATTCCTTCTTTTGGTCACCACCCTGGTTCTTAGGCCTGACCCTGGTTCTGACCCATTTGTCTGCCCTCTTACCCAATTATTGTGGAGAGGTCAGATCAGAGTCTACCAGGTGTTGGTGTAATAACTGGTTCTGACAATTACTTAAGATTTGCTCTCTTATAATTAGATTGTATAATCCTTTAAAATCAGTAACCTTACTTCCCAGTAGCCAGCCTTCAAAAGCCTTAGTGGCACAATCAACAAAGTCAGTCCAATCCTGAGACTGAGTTTTCTGGGTATCTCTGAACATCAACCTGTACTGTTCAGTGGGTAAACCAAACCCATCGATCAGTGTACTCTTCAGGACTTGGTAATTGTTAGCGTCCTCAGCTCTAGTAGTGAGGAGCTTGTCTCTACTTTTACCTTCAAAGGAGAGCCACAAGATAGCTGCCCACCTACTCTGGGGGACGCACTGTACAGTGCAGGCCCTCTCCAAAGCAGTAATCCATTTGTGGATATCGTCCCCTTGTTTAAAGGGGAGCACTATCTTACTCAGGTGCCTAGTGTCTAAACTCCTGTTTTCCCTTGGGGGAATGCTGCCACCATTGGGGTTTTTCCCACTCAATTCTTGCTCTCTAGCGAAGGCAAGACTTTCTTTGGCCAGGGCAAGTTCTTCCCTTTCGATCCTCAGATTGACTTCCCGCTCTTTAGCTTCGTACACTCTCCTCTGAGGGGATGTCATCCCTCTTCGAGAAGAGCCGCGAGAGCCATTGGTTCGAACGGATCTGTTAGAGCCTCTCGACAGAGACCTAACTCGTCCATTCCCAATGTTAAGCTGGCCGGAGAGGGGCCCTAGGGGTCTCCTAGTACCACTCTTGTGCCTGCTTAAGTTGTCCCTAGTTAGCTGGCTAACTACTACTGGACCTTTGTCTGCCTCGTCCCCAGATGTCTCTGGATCCTCGTCCTCCTCTTCACCTTCTGCGGAGAGATGGATAAGGTCAGGGTCACCTGCGGTTCCCTCGAGGGGGGGCATACTCCCTTCCGGATGAGAAGGGTCGGTGTTACCGGCCCTCCTAGCATCATAAGTCTCCAAGAGACCAATCAGAAATGGAGTTGTAGGGTTTGAACCCTGTTTTAACTTCCGAGATGTACAGAGTTGTCGCATCTCTTGGAAGCTAAGTGCAGCATATCTGGACGTGAACTGTGGAGGGTCGACTGACACAAGGGGAGACTCAGAGTTTCCTCCTTTGTCGGACATGCTGCTTCTAGTGTGGTGTAAGTGATGCACCTACCTACACTATATGTTTACCTACTGATCCCTTGCTAAGAGTTGTAGCCAAGGTGTGCTAAGCCTTGCAGAGCTACAACAGCTGGTTCAGTAGAACTCAGAGTATTCTAAGCTAAGTTATATGTACCTGGAGCACTTATGCGATCTTTCACAAGATATTCTTAGGATACGCGTGGTAAAACAACAGCAAGCTCAAATTCCAACCGCTGCCCACCAATGTGAGAAGTTGGCCCGATATGCAGTGTTCACTATTCTAGCGACCACTATGCATCGGTCCAAACGACCCTTATGGTGATTGGTTGTAAGTCAACCTTAGACCAGCTATCCTAGGAGCGTGGATACGAGCAGTCTAAGGCTAAAGACTCGAGAGGGCGTGTTAAGCCAGCTGTTATACCATCACATATACCCCTTGAACACCAAGTGAAAGGACACCACACAAGTGTTATGAAAATAAACAGTATATTTATTAGAATCACAACAGCCCTGTACTCTTTATGAGGACAGGGTACTAAGCACAAACCAAAACTCTTAGGAAAATACTTCAAGTGCACAATCAATACAAGTGCCCGAGGGCACGGAAAGTTTTAGTGGTCTCGGGCAGACCCGATAAGGCAAGTCGGAAGCGAGGGACTCGGGACCCTTAAGTAAGGAGGCTATGCGGGCACCGACATGCCAAAGTTACCTAGCCCCAAGGGCTGCGGCTGCACAAGTCTTACAGGCATCGGGGGTCTTCGCTAACGAGCCAGGAGCCGGAAGGAAGGAGTTGCTGGCCGGCGACCAGTGGAAATAGTTCGTAGAGATCCAAGCCTGGATCAGAGATGGATGACACCTGAAAGCAGAGGGGACCAATTCGTACTACTAGCCAGTAGTCAGAGGGTACCAGGAGGGCACCGGATGATCGTCACCTCGACTAGGTGAGTGGGTGACGCTAGGCTCTGCAGTCTCACGGACCAGGAGGCGTTGTCGGCGACCAGGATGGAGGTGCGAGCTGTCCCACGAAGATTGATGCTGTCGGCGTAGCTGGGCCCAGGATTGGGGCAACAAGCCTTGGCTAATTTCAGGGCCACGTGGTGGGCCTAAAATGGCGTCTTGAGTGGACCAGGAGGGTCCGGGATGCTCCTCTCGCAGAAGGAAGCAAAGGCCAGTCTGGAGCAACCAGACCAGCAGCGTTGGTTGTCTGTTGTCGTCCAAAAGAGTCACAAGCCAGCGGCTAGTGATCGGACAACGTGCTGAACAGCGAAGCAGAAGGGCCCCACGCAGATCGTGGAGATGCTGGGAGGCTGCACTTCGGTGCTGGAGCTGCTCAGGGTCGGGGCTTCTCGGACCCCAAAGCACTCACCAGAGGATTCCTTCGGTGGTCGTGCTGGTTAAGAAAGCGTGCAGGTTTTGATGATGGCCGGTCCCTCGAGGTCTCCTCGCACCCACAGATCTCAGCTGAGCTGACGATGTAGGTAGAGGTCAGAGGTGCCAGGGAAGCCGGTTCTCGTCGAGCTGGGCCGTCGGATTCCTGAGGAAGGACTTGCAGCAAACCGCAGAGTTCTTAGATGGTGCCTGCGGACGCAGGGTGACTACTCCTTAGCCACAAGGGAGAAATCTTGAGAAGAGTCTCGAAGTCCTTTCGTAGAAAGTATTCTTGATTCAAAGATGATCTAATCTAGAAGGGTCCCCGCTCCGGCCTTTATCCTAAAGAAAGGGGTGGGTACATGACTAGGTCCTGCCCTAGGGGTGGGACCAGGAAGGGGGGCAGTTACACCCCTCTCCCCTGCCGGACTTTCCCCAGGTCAGGGGCTGCGCGCCCCTGGAACTGGTTCTAACCGGCAGATGCGTAGTGAGCACCGGGGTACCACTCCGCAGTCACCTTCTTGTAAAGCCCTGCCTACCCAGGATACACAAAACCCTGTCTGGGATGGTGCGAACACCGCCCCGGACAGGAAACCCTTTGTCCAAGCTCTCCCCGCTGGAAGGACTCCCAGCAGCAGGAGGTCAGACTCGTGTCTGTGGTGGCAGCATCCATTTTGTGGAGCTGAGGCTTCAGTTAACTTTAACCGGGGTTCACAGTTACCTACATGTCGTGTCCCTCTAGAAGGGTGGAATGCTAACCTCGTCGCCAGCATTGGTGAGGGGTCAGCAGCCCGATTCGTATGACACCTTACTCGACATGTCTTGATAACGCTATACCGAAGTTACCGATATGATACGCGTTATCATGGAACAGCCATTGGGTCTTGGTTCCGCAAGCTAAAACCGGGCTCGGCTCGTGCCAGAGCCCAATTCACACGATTCCACGCACTCTGCCTTCAGGATCGTTAAGGCCTGCCATAGGAGTGACTGATAGGAACTCGGGTGTCCATTTTAAGGTTAGATATAGGGATACTATACCTAAAGCAACGGGCGAGTACGCCACGTTGCCCCAGCTGTCGCGCAGCCAGTTGTGTCAGATTTAGATGGCCATCCAGGGGTGGCATAGTACATGCTTCAGCCCCTGGTAGGCCCTGGGTACACGGATGCCCTGAGTTACAGGGTCTGACAAGGTGGCCCAGTTCCATTGGGTAATGCACCTAAGGTACATGGAATCCATTTTAGAGAGAGAGCAGTAGGTCTGGGGTCCTGATTGGCAGAGCCTCAGGTCAACTAAGTCGGAAAACCAGCAAAACACCAGGCAAAAAGTCGGGGGTAACCATAGTCAGGTATCTACCTTCCTACAATCACATTTTTATTTCTTGCTAGTATAGTGACCCCTATATTTTTAGCGCCTTGCTTTGAGCATACTAATACGTGGAATCCCAACTGATCCAACATGTATTCTTGTGAGGCCATGATATGCGTTTCTTGTAGAAAATTAAATCTGCGTTCATCTGTTTTAGTGCAATAGAGATCCTTTGCCTTTTCTGGCGATCATTCAGCCCAAAAACATTCCACGTTACTAACCTAGTACCCATTCCTGTTTACTGATAGATACATTTCCTAACTATAGAATCTAGAAGATCTTTCTGCGATGAATTTAAACCTATGTCACATTGCTCAATCTTATTTTTAAACCACATGTCTCTGCCTACTCTGCCTAATCTCAACAATTGTCTGTCTGTTACTTCCTTATGCTCTCTTATTATGCAGTGCTCTGTACCCCTCCCCCTCCTCCCCCTCCTGTGACAACCCACCCTTGGATGCCCTCCCCCCATACTGGCAAATAGGTCAATCCTGACCTATATCTGACAGCCAGGGCCCCTGGGTTGCCCCCCCCCCTCTCCCTTCTTATTACTCAAATCCCTTCCACACCCTTGTCATTGCAGTACAATCCAAATTCACACTAAGTATTTCCCTTCTTTAAAAAAAAAAAAAATCCCCCCTCCCTGTGACTCCCTATGACTCCTTTTCCTCACTTATTTGCTCCTATCCCATAGCTACAGCTTGCGAGCTGGTTGCCTCACGGCGACTACTTGACTAATCTCCCCTCTATTCTCTCTAAGGGAGTTGAGGTACTCTTGGGCCATGATCTCTGAGTAGAATACTCTGAACTGACCGTTAAGACCAACTTTTAGACATGATGGAAACATTAGAAACACCTCACAACCTGCATTTTGGAATGGAGTGATTAGTTGCCGCATACGCCACCTCCTTTCGACGGTGGCGTGGCAAAAATCAGGTCGGGCAAAAAAGCTTATACCTTTATACGATCGCTTGGTCTGTGGCCTTGCCTTACTCATTATTTCCTCTCTTAACAAATAGTTGACCACGTAGACCAAGATTGCTCGTGTTTTACTAAACGTGCTCCTCTTTTTCTGAGTCAATGGGAACCTGTGGGCACGCTGAATTTAATTTTCCCAATCCCACTTATCCATTTCCGGGAATGCACCCTTAAGTAAATCGACCACAAATGCACATCCTGACCTTCCTTCCCTTCCTCCACCCCAAGTAGTCTTATATTATTGCGTCTCTGTCTGTTAGATAAATTTCAGTAACGCCATCTATCTCGGGGCTCCGGAAAACACCCTGGCCAAACTCCAACGCACTCAAAATGCGGCGGCCAGACTTATTATGAACCTTCCCCCAAGAGTGTCAGCCAAGCCTGCCCTCAAAGCCCTTCACTGGCTTCCTGTCCGCCAGCGAGTAGAATTTAAAGCCCTGTGCACCACCCATAAGCTTATTAATGGAGTTGGCCCAGCCGCACTAAAACACATGGTTATACCATATAAAGCTTCCAGATCCCTTCGCTCTGACGCCGAACATCTGGCCACTGTACCAAAATTCAGGAAGGCCAGAACCGGCGGCCGTCGCTTTGCGGTCAAAGCTTCCAAAGGCTGGAATGCACTCCCTCACAGCCTTCATCTGGAACCCTCGCACACCCTGTTTCGTAAGAAACTCAAGACCCTTCTGTTTACCAAATAATCCTTTCCCTCTTTCCTCCCCCTTTTTGGTCTGAACAGATTTACAGCGCGGGGATGCCTACGGGTCACCAGGCGCTCTAGAAATCATAAAAAATAAATAATAAATAAATTTTCAAAATCTTTGAGCTTCCACAACACATCTGAAGAAGTCTTTTCTTGTTCCATTCTGGTTTCCTGCAGTTTCACCACCTCGTCTTCTAGTTTGCCTGTTCTTTCCTCTGTGACTCGTCCTGCCACTTCTGCATAGAGTTTATTTACTTTTCTTAATGTTCCCTGTATCTTTTTATTGGCTTGTCTTGCCCTACGGCTCTCAGCTCTGACTTCACTCTGGATCTGTTTTAAGGTTGTAAACAAAAGGTCGAAATTGGAGTTGGATCTAGAGCTCGATTTAGGGCTTATTCCCGTTGTCCCTGGTTGTAATTGATGTGAGCTGCTGGCTCCCTCATGGTATAGTTGCCAAGTGGCTGAGTAATCCCAATCAGGTTTTCTTGCAACTCCTGATTGCGCAGGGCTCAGGGAGGTCTTCGCTCTGCTGCGTGTCCTGTGCTTTGTCTTAACTATCCTTCGGCCAACACATCCCTTGTGTACGGTATCCAGTTCTGCTTCTGAAGCTTCTAAATCTGATTCCTGGCTCTCCTTAGATAATGAAATGGGATCAGGTTCCGTGTCCGTGTCCGTATCTGTGTCTGGGCCCTCACTTGGAGCTGACTCTGATTCCTCCTCCTCCTCCTCCTCCTCCACCTCCTCCTCATCTTCCTCATCTTCTTCACCATCGTTCCCAGTAAAAAAGCATTTGTCACTAGGCGAGCCTTTGGCTAATATAAAGGTGTTATTTGAACCTCCTATCGGCAAAACAGTATCGACTTGTGCCACCTCTATATTTATAGTGTCCGCTTTTGTCACAGTCTGAACCTCTGGAGCAGGAGCACAATCGCTGACTAGTAGGTCTGCTTCATCACCAAGAACCCGCCTTGGAGAGGCGGTAATTGAGGCCGCTGTCTTTACCCCAGTTATATCGCTGCACATAATACTATCACTGCTTTTGCTGCCAGGTTGTGCCATCTTATTACCGTTAACTTCGCTGTTTATATCGTTACAGGGCTGACAGGTCTCTCTACTAGCAGTATCATAGTCTTGTATTACAGCTCCATCTACAATTGCTGACGCCCCCATATTAATCGAAGGTTGTACTGCAGCGCGCCCCTGTACCTGTGTGTTGGTAGCTGGTCAGGCGTCCGAAGAATCATTTTCGCCCACTGCCTGGGTCGCTTTCCCAGCCTCCGATATATCCGCGCTAGTCCCGCTGTACGTCTCTCGGGTGTCTTGCATCTTGCGCTCTGTAGCCGACATCATCACCTGCGTGTCAGCTGTCAGCTCGGCACTCCCATTGCCGCTGCGTGCTCCACTATAATTCCCGGGCGTGCCTGCTGCTTCTGTAACTTCGAGCGGTAAGGGTGAAGAGAGGGGCTGTGCTGGGAGCTGAGGATGAACTTGGGTCTGCAGCTGTCCTGTAGCCTCACTCGTCAGCAGCGCGTTCACAGGTTTTGCAGGGAAAGATTCAAACAAGGTAGGCTGCCGGAGAACCACTTCTCTTCCCACAGGGCTTCCTCTGTCCGCAGCCGTTATCTGGTCTTTAAATTGGTCTTTGTTCTTTTTGCTCGAGTCCGTCTTTTTCTTGTCATCTCCTTTTCTTTTTCCTTTACCTTCTGGACACTTATTACTTTTGTTGTCTTTTCTCCCTCAGTGCCTCTGAGGGCCCCCTTACGGTTTTGTGCTCGCAGCCGGGATTCTGCCCTGGGATTAGCTGCTAGAGCACCGGCATCGCTGGAATCCTCTTCTTGCTCATCCTCTTTCTCTCGTGGCCCCTGTTGCTCCTTAGATGACTTCTGGAATTTAGGTGCCATGATTCGTTTCAGGCTGCTCCACCCCAAGTAACGGTGATTTATAGCGCCTAGTTAGATAGTCGGCCTCCGCAAAAAGAATGAGGTACGGGCCGCCCAAGAGGAGAGTGCTTCCAGCATTCCTAACACGCCATGTCTTTGACTCAACTTGCTTATTTCAATCTTCCTTTTTCCGCGTCAGAGGTCTAGATAAGTCGGTATCTTCGAGTATCAAGAATGCATTATTCAATGTAGAAAAGCGGGGTGTTAGAAAGGCGATCCTAGGGGGGGAGGCAGAGGTTGTCTCTACTTCGGGAGTTGGTCGAGCGCCGTCGAGAGGCCTCCTGGCGAGGTTCCTCTCCTAGAATCGTACAGGCGAGCAATCACACCACTACAAATGGACACCACACAAGGATAGATTCTTAACGTCTTTATCAGCAATCAAGGCAGGTTATCTCAGCAATATATGTACAAACGGAACGAGGGGTCCTTAAGGTTTCGGTAGCTGTGGGAAGGGAGTAGCGGGGCAGTCTTGGTACCAGCCTGGTACAGGGATACCCTGCGCTCAGCTCTCAATCCTCAAGCTGGGGGGTGCCTCGGGGTCGGGCCGCGCCAGCAGGGCTCCGACGATGGTTCAGCAAAGTCGGGCCGCGGCAGTGCCAGCAGGGCTCCGAAGATGGTTCAGGGAGGTCGGGCCGCGGCAGTGCCAGCAGGGCTCCGAAGATGGTTCAGCGAGGTCAGGCTGCGGCAGTGCCAGCAGGGCTCCGAAGATGGTTCAGCGAGTTCGGGCCGCGGCAGGGTCAGCAGGGCTCCGAAGATGGTTCAGCGAGGTCGGGCCGCGGCAGGGCCAGCAGGGCTCCGAAGATGGCTCAGCGAGGTCGGGCCGCGGCAGGGCCAGCAAGGCTCCGAAGATGGTTCAGGGTTCCATAGTGAGTTCGTCTCAGGGTCAGCCGCGGTTCAACCTGCAGGGCTCTCGACTCCAAGATACAACTCCCGACCCATTTCAGAACTGCCCCAGATATAGGTCTGGAGTCCTTTGATGTCCGGACCCTCGCACCTGGGGGTCAGAGGGGCCGGGATGAGAGTGTCCAGCCACCCAGCAGGGGGGTGGAGCCCGCCCCCAGCCACCCAGCAGGGGGGTGGAGCCCGCCCCCAGGGAGGCCGGAGGGCGATCGAAACCAGGCATCCGGGGACGGCTGGAGGGCCATCGAAACTCTCCTCTTCCTTGATCCGTCAAGAGGCCGTTTTACCACCTGGTCGGATCTTGGTGCCTCGATGTCGGGGCTTCGCTGGGGCCGCGGCCGAGGTCGGGCCGAGGCCACGGGGCCCGGACGTGGAAGGCCCAAGATGGAGTCGGGGCCTGAGAGGGTGGCCGGGAATAGGAGTCGGACCAGCAGCGTGGGGCGAGTAGGGGTCGCCATGCTCTGGAGGGGGAGAGCCGGGGAGGGCCATGAGTGGCGGCTATCGTGAAGGTTGGAGGGGGTAGCTTCAGGCCGGAGGACAGGGGTCGATGTCATCCAGGGCCCGCCAGGCGGGAGGAGTGGGGCCACGCCACGAGGCCAGGTCCAACACACGTCCCCCCCAGCTGAAGGCAGGGAGAGTCACCCATCTTCTTGGGGATTCTCCTCGGCGAGGCGGAAGAAGTGGGACAGGCCGTCAGCGTTGGCGTGGTCGCTGCCGGGGCGATGCTCCACAGTGAAGTCCATCCCTTGTAGGGAGATGGACCAACGCAGCAACTTCGGGTTCTCCCCTCGCATCTGCATCAACCACCGCAGGGGTCGGTGGTCAGTTTGCACCCGGAAGTGGGTGCCGAAGAGATAGGTTCGGTGTTTCTTGAGGGCCCACAACACGGCGAAGGCCTCTCGTTCAATGGTGCTCCAGCGTTGCTCTCGGGCCAGCAGACGTTGGCTGATGAAGGCCACCGGCTGATCAACTCCTTTGGCGTTGATTTGGGACAGGACCGCCCGACACCGTGCTCGGAGGCATCTGTTTGGACCACGAATTCCCGGCTGTAGTCGGGGGCTTGGAGCACGGGGGCGGTACACATTGCTGTTTTTAGGGTCTCAAAGGCGGCCTGACACTCGGGTGTCCAGTGTACCTTCAGTGGCTGCTTCTTGGAAGTGAGTTCAGTGAGGGGGCCCACAATGCTGCCATAATTCTTCACAAAGCGCCGGTAATACCCAGTGAGGCCCAGGAAGGCTCGGACCGCTGTCTGGGTGACCAGGGGCTCCCAGGCCAGGATGGAGTCGATCTTGGGTTGGAGGGGGGCCACCTAGCCGCTCCCCACTTGGTGTCCCAGATAGGTCACGGACCCTTTGCCGATCTGGCATTTGCTTGCTTTTATGGTCAATCCGGCCCGGCAGAGGGCCGCCAAGACCTCCCGGAGGTGCTGGAGGTGTTCGGCCCAGTGGAGGCTATACACCGTGATATCGTCCAGATAGGCGGCGCTGAACTCTTCTAGCCCCGCCAGCACCTTACTCACCAGTCTCTGGAACGTTGCGGGGGCGTTTTTCATCCCGAAGGGCATCACCCTGAAGTGTTAGTGGCCATCGGGGGTTGAGAAAGCGGAGCGCTCTTGGGCGCCTGGTGTGAGTCCGATCTGCCAGTAGCCGGAGGTTAGGTCGAATCTGCTCAGGTAGCGGGCCGCCCCCAGGCGGTCGATCAGTTCATCAGCCCGGGGAATAGGGTGGGCATCGGTCCGGGTGACGGCGTTCAATTCCCGGTAGTCTACACAAAACCTTAGTTCGGGAGAAGTGCCAGGGGCGGCGGCTTTGGGGACCAGGATGACAGGGCTGGCCCACGGGCTGTCAGAGGGTTCGACCACCCCCAGAGCCAGCATCTTGGAGACTTCCGATTGAATGCAGGTCCAAACTCGATCGGGAACTCCGTAGGCCCGGTGTCGCACAGGCGGGCTGTCCCCGATGTCGACATCGTGGACGCACCACTGGGTGACTCCGGGGGTGAGAGAAAACAAGTCTGCAAATTGTCCCAACAGCTTTTGGCAGTCTCTGCGTTGGTCTGGGCGCTAGTGAGTAACTGCAACCAGCGAGCCGCAGGTGTGGACGAAACCTTGGTCGAAACCGTGAGGAGCCGTGAGGCGCCGCGAGGAGCCCAAGCTGGGGCGGACAGCAGGGCTGAACAGCGGCAGCAGCCCCGGAGCACCCGGCAATCGGCAATCGGCAATCACCATCCTGCATCCAGCGCATCGTGTGCAGCACCGGCGGCGGTGGCGGTCACTAGCGGTCACTAGCGGCGGCGGAAGAGGAGAGGTGAGCAAGAGGTGAAGGCGGAGGTGGGAGAGAGGAGTGAGTGCGGCCCTACGGCCCCCGCCTCGCCTTGCCGTTTATCGCGTTGCCCGCATCGCCGTGGGCCAGTGCCTGTGGTGAGCGTTCGTCAAACTGCCATCAAAGCCAATAGGTTACCGCTAGCTTTGATGCACAAGAACCTGTCAGCAGAGCGAGTTCAGAGGACGTTTGTGGAGCTCGGAGCTTGTGCCAGGCAGCGACACCGGTGAAGCAGAGAAACGCCGGTCAGAGGTGGCCGCCCCCCTCCCTTCCTTCCCTCCCTACAGGCACAGGCCAAAAGCTAAGCACTGTTGGAAACAATCCTGGCTGGTGAAAGCGGTCCAGTTCAGAAAGGAGGGCGAATTGACAGGACGAGTAAAACAAACAAACAAAGGCAAAACCAACAAACATACAGATATCTAACAAATCAGAAATCAGAAATCAGAAATACAATTCAATACAATTTTTTTTTTTTTTTTTTTCTCTTTAAAATTGGCAAAAAGACTAAAAACAATAACGACCATCCCCAAAAAGAAAAAACTCATAGCTCCGCCCTAAGCAAAAAAAAGGAAAAAAAACCTTCGCCACAGCATCAAGTTGCAAGGCGGGTGGGCAACAACCCAACAATGAGGTCTGGAAGAATAAGGGGGGATGAGAGTAAAGAGAAAAAATCACCATCTAACCCCAAAAAATCCAAAAAAGAAATGGAGATGGAACCAGAAATAGAAACGGAGGTCATAAAGGCGATGGTCAAGGAGGACAACAGTATAGCACCAGGTACTACGCAGGAAGGAATGTCACCTACGGAGCCGAGGCAAACAAATAGCGACAAGCAGTACGCAACGGAAGGCGTAACACAGGGCATTACAGCCATCTCCGGATCCGCAAGCTCAAAGTCAACTGTCAGCAAAAAAGTGACTGAGACAGCCCCGCCTGTTATTAACGAAGGCGGCAAGAAGGGCATACCATCTGCACCAAAAAGGCACTATTCATGCCCAAACAGCAGTAAACGGGCATTGATCACCGACTTCCTAAAAGTGGCCACAAAAACTGCGAAAAACAACCAGGAAGGCGACGACCATAAACAATTCGCACATTTACAAGATACCAGTCCTAGCATTGACACCTTTGACGGCCCAAGTGAAGCCGATACGAATATCCCCCTCGATAAGTGCATCAAGAGTCGTATTAATGAAAAAGCAGAACCTTGGGCGATAGGTCCAGACCTGGATCACGCATCAGAAGGCGAAACCCACGGCCCCCAAACTCTAAAAATCATACCCCTCTCAGAAGGTGGTCACATCCACAAAGTCAACGCCATAGAAGCAGAAATACATCATCAGCCGCTCATCCTAGTATTACAGCCGAAGGGGCAACAACAACTGTTACCAAGCCATAATGGTCTTAACGGTAACAAAGAAGCCATCTCAACACATCAGACAAGCACGGGCCTTCTAAGCCCCTTCGGTACCACACACATGCTGTCACCGGCCCTACTCACAGACGACCCGGTCAAAGCAATAACCAACAAGCATTATTCACCGGAATCTGTCTATCAAAGTAGTATAAAACCACCACCCTCAAGGCAACAAGATGACATATGTCTTAGTCTTAGTCTAAAAAATCTCGAAAATTCTCCCATGATGCCGCAGTCGCAAAATAGGGAGATGGTACACGAAATTCCAGCCTCTCAGGTTTCCTTGCCCCCAGAGCATACACCTTCACCGGTACAGGCAGCCAGCTCACCACCCTCTGCAGTCTGGTCCCATTTGTTAAACACTTTGGACACTATCGGCAAAGCCATGACCTATCACGCAGACAAATTAGATACCCAAGTTGGCCTGTTAAACATTCTAGCTATCTACGTACAGGGGGTGGAACAAAAGCTGCAAAACCTAAATGAAATGATAGAGCGGGTGCAGCAAGACCGAGAAACATGCTACCTAACAAACCATTGCCATTGCACGCAAATCATAGATCAACTAGCCGTAGTTCCAAATTTAATGTCCGAACTACTGGGGGTCGTCAGGGACGCCTCAGCACAGACTAATCCACCAACAAAGAAATTCAGAGAAACCCAGCAGGAAATGGATCAGGTTTACCCAAGTCCCCCAAAAGAGCACAATGTAAAAGCAGGGGGGCTCAACAGTGCTCTAACACCCGAAAGCACAAAAACATTACAGTTAAAAACCGTTTCTGAAAATGTAGCCGTCTCGATCATCCCATCAGCTGATCTTTGCAACAATCCACTCGCAAAAGAAGCAATTACTAAAGCCCCACTATCAAAGCGGGAGAGGAAGCGACTAAGAAAGTCAAGAAAGGGAAAACAAACAAGACATGCACCAATCATAATCAGTACCACAACGGAGCTAAACGTCACCCAAAGCGAAGACGATACACCAACAATAAACACAGAGAAAGTAAGCCTGGTGGTCGACACAGTTCTATCTACCAATAAGCCTACCAACACAACAATTCAAAAGCAACCAAAAATGGAACACTCGCAGCCAGCAAACGTATACAGCATATTCAAACCCATAGAAAAGGTAGAGAATCGGCATGTAACATCACAGCCCACTCAAATCCCAACAAACACTACCAGATGCAACACCTTAGTCACATTAGAACCCGTCAAAACCAGCTCAAATGACGTAATTTGGCCTAATGAGGGAGACAGCAAGGATGGGTGCACCGCCGACAAAATATACAGGATTCACAGGGAAAGCAGTGTTCCAACCACTGCAACAAACAATGATACACCTCCTCTAAACACCGCATGCAACACTCAGAATCCTCGCCCGTCCACTGCGGGACTACCCTCAGAGGGAAATGAACTTAAAAAAAGCCATCACTCAGAGCTGGTCCTTTTCGACAGCAATAACTGCTACTACAAAAAGCTGCATTTCATCCCTCATTTCGAATCGAGGGGAACCCATGACATCCTTAATAGAAGCGTAATACTAAAACTGCTCAAAGCACTCCCGTCCCTGCGTCATATTGAGACGGAGAACCTTGAAAGCGTCGAATTCAGCCCTAATCCCGACCCATCCGGTCGAGAAATCACCACAGTAAGCTTTACTGATAACTCCATCACAGAGCAAATCTGGCAGCAGCAGGTTTCTTTTGCCAAATGGGGTATAGAACTAACAAAACCAACGCCCGCCCGCTATCCTACCCCACTTCAACAACTAAAGTCATCAGAGAGCTTGTTGAGAGGTGCGAAAGGCCCAGAACACCAAAGCCCAAGAATTGGCAAAGATCAAGACGGAAGGAAAATAACCATAACCTTCGTTCATCCTGAAGCTGGAAAACACACAGGGCAAAGGAAACAGAACCCAGCTGGAACCCGCCAATGCACGGCATGAACAAACCCTTCCAAAGCAAAAATAACAGACCACGGGTGCAACATTTGCTCTTGGAACATAAATGGCCTGAGCTCAAAACTAGAAAATCCGGACTTCATGGAATTTCTCAAAAAACACGATTTAATTCTTCTCCAAGAGACATGGCAAACAAATCCTTCACCAATAGTAGGTTACAAAGAATATCTTAACCCGGCCCAGAAGGACTCGAAATATGGAAGAGCTAAAGGAGGGCTTTCAATCTATGTCTCGACCCACATCTCCTGGCAGGCCACGGAAGTAGATCTAGATACAACATGGATGCTATGTATCAAATTAACAGCCCCGTCCTTCTGTAGCCTACTAATATTGAATATATACATCCACCCATCATCCAAACAAAAGAGATTGAATATTGACACTCTAGCAGCAACACTGGATACATTAAAACTGGCTCACCCACACTCCAACATAATTTTATCAGGAGATTTCAACATGAAATTACAAAATCTAAGGAAAGATAGTCCAACAGGCCATGCTCCACCTAGCAAACAACGTGACTCACATGGTAACAGATGTGCCTCTCTGTTGGAAGAAAGATCATTGGGCGTGTTAAACCGACAAGTGACATCAGAGAGCCACCAAGCATATACCCGAGTAACGCAGAGAACATGCTCCATCATTGACTATTCATTATCAAACCTAGACCTTCTCCCCCACATCACAAACTTTGAAATAAAAGATAGGTCAGAAAGCGATCACCACCCACAAACCTTCACCTTACTCGTAAATATGGCCGACCCCGCAAAAGACAAAGAGATGTCCCAATTCACAAAATGTTACAATTTGAAACGTCTAATTTGGAAAAAGGAAAATATCGGTGACATCATGGCCACATGCATAACCCTTTCGGAGAGCTTTAAAGTCAATCCATCATGCATAAAGGCTTGGGAAACCTTTGCTCAAGACCTAAACAAAGATTTCTCAAAAAATGGCCGCAAACCAGGCAGACCAGAAGGGAGAGGGTGGTTCACCACCAGTTTAAGGAAACAAAAAAACCAATTGAATAAACATCTAAGGCATCTGCGAACTCGAGGCCCAGAATCTACCCAGGACATTCTCTCACTAATAACAAAAGCAAGAAAAGACCTCAAAAGAGACTCCAAGGCAGCCAAGAAAGCCTTCAGAGAAGAACTCTGGGCAAAACTCCTCCATGCCAGCAACCAAAAAGACTCAAAGCTCTTCTGGGATATAATCAACCAGCTATCGAACGGCAAGAACAGGCACTTCAACTCTGACGTAATGGAGGACACTTGGAAAGCACACATCGAGCAAACATATAATGACACCCTACCCTCAGGAGCTAAAAATCAGGAAATCCCCACTGCAGAAACAGTTGATGACATACCAACAATCGAACTGTCAGAACCACCTCTGCAGATTTCCCAAGATCGGGTCCTTAAAACCATAAAAAATCTAAGGCCTGAAGGAGCCCCAGGACCTAACGGATTGCCTAACGCATTATTCCGGCATGATCCCTTATTCTGGTCTGATATCCTTACTCCATTATTCACACATGCACTATTGTCAGGTACGATCCCAGACTCCTGGAGAGGAAGCATCCTTAATCCTATACATAAATCTGGTCCACGTTCAGATCCTGCCAACTACAGATTGATTGCACTCATCGATGTTGAAGCCAAAATCTACGCCTCCAACCTGCTGGCAGAGTTAGAAGACTGGGTGAGCCACACAAACTTGATGCCAAACACACAAACAGGATTCCGGCCTGGAATGGGCACCCTCACCAACATCTCTGCGGTCACACTCCTTGCCAATCAAGCCATGGTCAAATCCCGCTCCCTCTATGCCTGCTTTATTGACCTTAAAGCAGCATTTGATAAAGTACAGAGGGCAAAGCTGTGGGCCAAAATGCAAAGCTTGGGCGCACCAACAAAACTCTTGGAGGCAATTATAAACCTTTACTCGGATACATGGGTCCAAATCAAAAAAGGAGACGGGTGCAGCATAACAAGTAAGATCCAAACTAAAAACGGGCTGAAACAGGGGTGCGTGCTGGCCCCCTGCCTCTTTAACATCTATACCGCCGACCTCGAGAAATACCTTCAACAAGTCCAAACCGACCCTCCAAAACTGGGCAAAATACCAATCACCAGCCTTCAATACGCAGATGACATCGTCCTTCTATCACAAACACCGATAGGCCTTCAACGATCAATGACCCAACTAGGAGCATACACCATTGCATCCCAATTAACAATCAACCGCAAGAAAACTAAGGTGCTGTGCTTCTCAAAACATCATAAAAAAGGGTCAAAAGGCAAATTCATCTGGTACCTGGGTGACAAACCAATAACCCAGGTGGAATCTTACAAATATCTAGGGTTTCAACTTGACCAAAACCTTAACTTCAAACACCAGCTGAATCAAGTGAGAACGAAAGCAAAACAACTTCTCTACGCCTTTAAAACTTTACAAAGGAAATTAAAAGGCAGCTCAACAGGCCATGTGTTGAAGGTAATCGCAGCCAAATTTATACCAACCATATCATATGGGTCAGAAATAATGCATACAATAGATGCAGCCGTCCTTAATCAAGCCCAATCGAGCTTCTTCAAGAGGTTGTTCTTAATCCCCCAGCACATTTCTCAAGCACAGATTCGACTGGAATACGGGCTAAAAAATCAGAAACCAGCCAGACAAGGGGCGGTCATCAAATACTACTGGCGGATGAGGCAAGCAGAAGATAACACATTAGCCCACTACTGCTGGGAAGAAATCGAAAGGCAAGCGACGTTAAATAATTCCATCGTCACGGTCCTAAAAGCTTCACTCAAGGACTTACACCTCGAAGGGGTATGGCACACAAATACCCCTTTTTCTGGCTTCAAAAAGGCAGTAAACAGCGCAACCAAACAAATTTCACAGCTAATGGATAAAACGGCATTCTCAAAGAAAAAACACGCTTGGGCAGTGATCAGTTCTTACCAGTCGCTCAAACCACAACCATACTTGTTAGACCATTTTTCACAATATAAAAAACACTATCTGACCATGCTACGACTGGGGTCATTCCCTACGAAGGACCTAACCCCAAAATGGAAACAAGTATGGTCAACAAAAGAATGCCGGCTGTGCGGACAAGGAGAAGAGAGCCTCTTACATCTACTATGCATCTGCCCTACACTACTAGAAATTCGGAAAAGGGTCCTCCGCAAGTTGCTGATAAAAAATCAGCTACGGACATGCAGAGCGGCAGTTATATATTGTCTTGGAGGCCACTCCATTGAACTTTCTTGCAAAGCCATCATGCTTTGGAAAATGGCAGCCAAAGAATTAGACAACAAACAAGAATGAACTGGAGTGGTTCAGTTTAGACCACTTGGACCCTTGTTCATCCCCTGCATTAACACAAATTCTGGGCCCCCGGTGTACAGCATCGCCTCTCTCTGTTCAAAACTTCTTTTAACATGAAAGTTTTACTTAATGTATTTTCTATGGACGATAATTCAGGTCGTGACAGCATTGTGTTTTCATTTCTTTTTTGTTAGCTCCTTTTTAACCCTCAACATTTTATCCAATTAAGTAACCTTGTTTCTTTTTTTTACATGTTTGTATCATTGAACTTTCTCCATTCTTTTATGATTTTTAACGAGATCAAATAAAAGTATTTTTGACTGACTGACTGGTCTGGGGTCAGGGCGGAGGAGAGGTTGACTCCCTCCACGGAGCCGTCTTTTGCGGAGGCGTTCAGGAGGTCCGGTAGGGGCTCGGAGTCGTCTTCGGCCCCGCGGTCAGTAGCCATCAGGAGGCTAAGCTCTGTCCGGACAAAGTGAGGTTTGAGCCTGTTGGCGTGGAGGACCCGGAGGGGGTTCCTGTGGGACTCCATGTCCACCAGGTATGTGACAGGGCTCTTGCGCTCCACCACTTTGAAGGGCCCAGTCCACTTGTCCTGGAGGGCACAGGGTTCGACCAGGGACATGACCCAGACCTGTTGGCCCGGTTCGAACTCAATGGAAGAGGCGTTTTGATCATACCAGCGTTTCATCTCTTCTTGGCTGGCCTCGAAGTTGTCTTTGGAAAGTTCCCGGAACCGCCGAGTCTGGTTTCGTAGGGTCAGGAGGTATCGGTATACGTCGGGGGGAGTATCTTGGGCGGCCACCTCCCAGCCTTCTTTGACCAGGCTTAGGGGACCCCGGACGGGGTGCCCGTACAATAGTTCGAAGGGGCTGAACCCCAGGGACTTCTGAGGGACCTCCCGATAGGCGAAAAGGAGGCAGGGCAGCAACACGTCCCATTGGCGTCACAAGGGCTCTTCCAGGCCCATGATCATCCCCTTGAGGGTTCGATTGAAACGTTCCACCAGTCCGTTCCCTTGGGGGTGGTAAGGGGTTGTAAATTTGTACGTGACCCCGCATTGTTGCCACAGGGACTTCATGTAGCGGGAAATGAAGTTCGTACCCCGGTCACTGACGACCTCTCGGGGGAAGCCCACCCGGGAGAAGATCCCCATCAGCGCCCGGCCCACCACGGGAGCCGTCACGGTCCGGAGAGGGATGGCTTCGGGATAGCGGGTGGCATGGTCCACCAGGACGAGAATAAAACAGTGACCTTGAGAGGTTCGGGGCTCCAGGGGTCCCACAATGTCGATCCCCACCCGCTCGAATGGGGTGTTGACGACTGGGAATGGTTGCAGGGGGACCTTGTGTTTCCCGCCGCTCTTCCCGCTGGCTTGGCAGGTGGGGCAAGTCCGGCAGTGATTGCTTACATCATTCCTCATCTTGGGCCAGTAGAAATGGGTCACCAGGCGGCTGTATGTCTTGTCCTGCCCCAGGTGCCCGGCGAGGGGCACATCGTGTGCCAGATTCAGGAGTAAGTCTCTGAACCGGAGGGGGACCACCAGCACCCGGCTCGCCCCCAGCTCGGCAATTTTTTGTTCGCTGTCGAGGACATCGTTGTCCCAATAGACCCAGTGGGACCCCGAGGGGTCTCCGGTGGTTTGAGCGGCGGCTTGCTGTCGGATCCCCTCGAGGGAGGGACACGTTTTCTGTTCTTGACGGAACTGTTCTCGTGTGGGGCCACCTTCTTGGCGCCATTGGGCCAGTTCCGGGAGGTCGCTGAGCGGGGCAATTTCCTCCCGGTTAGGCCCCAGTGGACCGGGCTCAGGGTCGGAGTCTTCGGAGACGGCGGGCGGCGGAGGCTTGGGCCACTCCGGTTCTTTAGTTGGGGTGGTGGCCCGGGCGGTCATGGATCGGGTGGTCGCACAGACCCACTCGGGGAGGCCTAGCATCCCCAGATGCTCTTTCCGCTCGACGTCGGCCCAGGGGGAACTTTCCAGGTCGTTCCCGAGGAGGCAGTCTACGGGGGCATCGTCCCGGACGGCCACTTTCAGCATGCCCGACACTCCCCCCCACTCGAAGGGGATGCGGGCCATCTGGCACATGCTCTCTGAATTGTCCTCCGACCGTACTGGGCACAGCACATTGGGCAGGATCTGGTCAGGGGTCACCAAGTGGCAGCGGACGGCCATCACGCTGGCTCCGGTGTCGCGGAGGGCTTCTGCCGGTGCCCATTAAGGGTGACCCACTGGAGGTACTTTTGAGTGTTGCCCAGTATCGGGGCCCGGGGGACCATGTCTCTTTCGCCCAGACATACCAGGGACATGGCGGCGGGCTCCCACTCGGTCTGGTCTTGGTCATAGTTCTCTTCTTCGCCCCTTTCCTCTCCCAGGGAGGCGGCCGCGATCTGGCGGTTTGGCGGACCGGTGGCGCTGGATCGCTGGTTCATTGGGCAGTTGGGGTCATTGGCATAGTGACCGGGTCGCTGGCATTTGTGGCAGATAGCGTTCGAGCGGGGCCCCGGCAGTGCTGGGGGGGCCCCTCCTCTGGCCAGGGAGGGCGAAGTGTTGGTCGGGGAGGCACCGCGGGGGAGTCTCGGTTACTGTTCTGGCCTCCTACACCGCTTCGCAGACGTTGGGGCCCCTGTGGAGCTCGGCCGTGGTCTCCCATCGAGTTCTGGGGGACCCGGGTGCTCTCCCACCGGTCGGCCTCGACGGCGACTTTACGTGGCTCGGTCAGCTTGCTGTCGAGGAGATGCTGCCTGAGTTCGAAAAAACAGTTGTTGAAAAGGTGCTCCCATACAATGAGGTTGAACAGCTGCTCGTAGGTGGTGACTTGGCTGCCTTTGATCCACCCCTCTAGGGCTCTACTATAGAAGTTCACATACTCCACCCATGTAGTACCGGGGATTTTCTTACAGTCTTGGAATCGCTGCCGGTACATCTCGGGGGTTAGTCCATAGCGAGTAAGGAGGGCGGCTTTCACATGTTCGTAAGAGGTCATCTCGGCGTCTGGGAGCTCCAGTAGGGCGTCTCTCCCTTCGTTGACGAACTTCCCCCACAAGCCGGCACCCAAGTCTTTGTGCGGTACCCGGTGCGAGATCATGCCTACCTCGTAGGCCTTAAACCATTGTTGGATGTCGTCGTTTTTTTTTGTCTGTAAAATGGATGTCGTCGTTTTTATAGTATTCTCTGACGACATCTTTGGGGATGTGGACCTTCGTGTCCGCAGGAGGAGGTGGGCTCCGGTTCCCGGAGGCACCGGCCTCCCCATTTTTGGCCTTGATCTCAAGTTTTTTTAAGCCACGCTCGTGCTTGAACGTGAGCTTCTTCTCCTCTAAGTCCCTCTGCCTTCGTTTCTCCTCCAGGTCCCCTTGCAGCCGTAGTTGCTCAAGGGCTATCTTTTTCTCGGCCAGCTGTAGTTCTCCGTCCAGACGGAGTCGGGCGAGCTCCAGTTCGTGGAGCCGGCTCCTTTCTCGCTCTCGGGCGTCTTCGTGGGAGAGGCCCGCGTTTACGTTGGTATTTCTTTCCTCTGCTGCGGTTGTGATGGTTTCCGGGTGCACATCTGGGCTTGTGTTGTCTTCATTCTGGGGTGGCGTTGCTCCTGCCTCTACCCATGTTTGTAGGGCCTGCTTGAAATCGTCCTTGGTGCTTAGTCCAGTGGTAGCGATGCCCAGGTCCTTGCAGAACTGTTTCAATTCTTTGTGGTTATAGTCTTCCAACCGTTCCTTCTGGAACTCCGTGGTAGGTCTGGTTTCCTTGGTAGTCATGGTTGTAGTGTTTTTCTGTCATTAGTGGGTGAGTCACTCTCTGTACGATTTGCGTCGGCTCGGATCGCACCGCCTGCCACCAATGTTAGAAAGGCGATCCTAGGGGGGAGGCAGAGGTTGTCTGGCCGACCACCCCGAGACCCACCTCTCCTTCGGCAGTTGGTCGAGCGCCGTTGAGAGGCCTCCTGGCGAGGTTCCTCTCCTAGAATCGTACAGGCGAGCAATCACACCACTACAAATGGACACCACACAAGGATAGATTCTTAACGTCTTTATCAGCAATCAAGGCAGGTTATCTCAGCAATATATGTACAAACGGAACGAGGGGTCCTTAAGGTTTCGGTAACTGTGGGAAGGGTGTAGTGGGGCAGTCTTGGTACCAGCCTGGTACAGGGATACCCTGCGCTCAGCTCTCAATCCTCGGGCTGGGGGGTTCCTCGGGGTCGGGCCGCGCCAGCAGGGCTCCGACGATGGTTCAGCGAGGTCGGGCCGCAGCAGTGCCAGCAGGGCTCTGAAGATAGTTCAGCGAGGTCGGGCCGCGGCAGTGCTAGCAGGGCTCCGAAGATGGTTCAGCGAGGTCGGGCCACGGCAGTGCCAGCAGGGCTCTGAAAATGGTTCAGCGAGGTCGGGCTGCGGCAGGGCCAGCAGGGCTCCGAAGATGGTTCAGCGAGGTTGGGCCGCGGCAGGGCCAGCAGGGCTCCGAAGATGGTTCAGCGAGGTCTGGCCGCGGCAGGGCCAGCAGGGCTCCGAAGATGGTTCAGGGTTCCATAGTGAGTTCGTCTCAGGGTCAGCCGCGGTTCAACCTGCAGGGCTCTCGACTCCAAGATACAACTCCCGACCCATTTCAGAGCTGGCCCAGATATAGGTCTGGAGTCCTTTGATGTCCGGACCCTCGCACCTGGGGGTCAGAGGGGCCGGGATGAGAGTGTCCAGCCACCCAGCAGGGGGGTGGAGCCAGCGCCCAGGGAGGCCGGAGGGCGATCAAAACCAGGCGTCCGGGGACGGCTGGAGGGCCATCGAAACTCTCCTCTTCCTTGATCCGTCAAGTGGCCGTTTTACCACCTGGTCGGATCTTGGTGCCTCGATGTGGGGGCTTCGCTGGGGCCGCGGCCGAGGTCGGGCCGAGGCCACGGGCCCGGACGTGGAAGGCCCAAGATGGAGTCGGGGCCTGAGAGGGTTGCCCGGGATAGGGGTCGGACCAGCAGCGTAGGGCGAGTAGGGGTCGCCATGTTCTGGAGGGGGAGAGCCGGGGGGCACCCTGAGTGGCGGCTCTCGTGAAGGTTGGAGGGGGTAGCTTCAGGCCTGAGGACAGGGGTCGATGTCGTCCAGGGCCCGCCAGGCGGGAGGAGTGGGACCACGCCAAGAGGCCGGGTCCAACACAGGGGTATTCGGTAGATGACAAGGATCACGTTAACTTCCTCGGGAGAGAAGGATGAGAGCGACCGTCCCCTAAGTTATCTCATCTCAGCGACTGACTGCTTTCCAAGTTATCTCATCTCAGCGACTGACTGCTGTCCAAGGTATCTCAGAAACTGACTGCTATCCAAGTTATCTCATCTCAGCGACTGACTGCTATCCAAGTTATCTCATCTCAGCGATTGACTGCAGTACGTTATCTCATCTCAGCGACTGACTGCTATCAAAGTTATCTCATCTCAGCGACTGACTGCTAGCCAAGTTATCTCATCTTAGCAACTGACTGCTGTCCAAGTTATCTCATCTCAGCGACTGACTGCTGTCCAAGGTATCTCAGAAACTGACTGCTATCTAAGTTATCTCATCTCAGCGACTGACTGCTATCCAAGTTACTTGTTGAGGGAGTGGTAGGACTTGCGATTGCGGTACATGTACTCCGTTCCAGCTGGTGGGCAGATGCGGACGTGGGTACAGTCAATGCATCCTATCACGTGTGGGAAACGGGCAACATTGTAGAATTGTAGCTTGGTCTCATCCAATTCCTGTTGGCTGGTGGGAAATTTGATGTGGTGGTGTAGCTGGGTCAGCATTGCGTCAAGGAAACTACGTAGGCAGCGGGACATGGTGGGCTGGGATATCCCCCCAGCTACAGCAACTATCCCCTGGAAGCTCCCGGAGGCCAGGAGGTGCAGGCTGCACAGGACCTGGACATATGTTGGGACGGCATTAGTCCGCCTTGTTGGGTGCTGCATCAGGGGGTCAAGGTCCTGTATAAGCTTGATGATCATAGCCCCATTCAGGCGGTACTTTGCGTATATTTGCTCTCTGGTCTGGCCCAGCAGGGTGACCCGTTGGCGGAATATCCTCTCCTGGATTCTGCGTCTCCTCCTTGCTGCTCGCTGTAGCCTTCGCCGCCTGACCACCATTCCTGGCATTGTGAGACTCCTTCTGCTGTTGCTGCTTCCCCTTAAGTGTGTTTGGTCAGGCCTGCACCAGTTACTGATTGGCCAACGGTTTTTCAAATTTTTTTTCCAATGGGTTTGATGGTTACCACCTGCTTTGGGTTCTCCTTAAATTGCGCCTCGCAAAATGCGATTTTTGGCTTTTTCGCTAATAGCGATTTTTCATGAATAGCGATTGCGAGTAATGTGCGAATTCGCAATCATTTTCGCAGATTCCGTGCATTCTCGCTATTTCCGAATCGCTATTGGTATCCTGCCGTGATTCTGCGAATGTTTTTGCGATTTCGCAAATCTGTGTTTGCGATTTCGCAATTTTGATGGTGAATTCCGTTTTTTGAAATTGCGCCCGTGATAGCTTTTTCGAAGCTATTGCGGGTGCAATTTTGCTTCATGAATCAGGCTGCATGAGAGAAAAGCCTCAACTTGCAAAATGGGGGATTAACATTAGGGGTGGGCAGAATTTGCATAATCGCGTTACGCAAATCTCCACGAAACTCTAAAAATCTCCGCGAATACGCAGACATTTTTGTGAGCGCGCAGAATTGCTTGTTCGCGATGCTTTTTTACTGTTCGCAAACGCTGTTAGCTTGATCTGGGGGAAATATCTCGCAAACACGCATTTTGAGAATGCAAACAAGCAAAGGAATTCATGAAGTTGCGGAACATAGAATGTCGGGCAATTTCGCGTTCTCCACGGAACGCATAATTACCCAAATTCCGCAAATTCCACGAGCGAAATGGAATTTACAGCCCAGGCCTAATTAAAATTCACAAACCCAAAGAGGAAATATATCCCCACAAGCTAACAGGCCAACAGAGTAGCAGGCAAAAACAGTCCCAGCGAAAGTCCATTCTAAGAGGCACTTCTGAAGGCAGCCATCCTATATCATTCTCAAACTTGAGAATACACCTCTCATCTACTAAAGGAGCTACTACTCGTAAATTCATAGAAAGCGGGAAAGCAACAAAGCATACATACGTCCAGGATGGAACAGTATCAACCTTGCCACGGCTGCAACCAAACTGCTCCTAGAACAGAAAGTATAAATGGGCTTGCAAGTGGACTAAACAAAACCATAAAAATAATCTCATGGAACGTGTTCGGGCTAAAAACAACGCTACAGAACAGGGACGCTTTTGAATTCCTACAGAAGGGGGAGCGGCTGTGTCTCCAGGAAACCTGGTTACTTGCCCCCCATGTTATCCAAGGATTCAAGGAATTTTAACATCCAGCAAAAAATGTCAACATCTTCGGATGGCCATCAGGGGGCCTATCCATATATGAAAACCTGGGTATCTCTATAACATATAAGTGGAGAAGTGTGGCTCACTGGTTAGAGGAGGCAGACCCTGATGCAGAGGTCAGACCCGGGACCAGGGTTCAATTCCCGACGCGGCAGGGTCTTGAGCTCAAAAATGTCCACGGACTCGATAATTCTCGCTTCGGTGCCTACTCGAATCGTGGGTTCACACACTGCAACTCTGGGCAATAGCTTGCTTAATCTCCACTACGGCCCCACCGCGATGGAATGCCTGGTCTTCACCTTGGGGGTGCCCAGTAGGGGTTATCTCGCAGGGAAAGCCAGGACGGGTTCCCAAAGCAAGCGCTAAGAGACCTGTCGGTGATATGGTGCTATATAAATCGAAATTAACATAACATAACATAACATAACATCGGTCAAATTGCCAATAAGTAAGGACATGGTTCAAGCATTATACTTGCAAGGCCTGAAACTGAACGGATCCCCCATAATGATCCTACTGCTGAACATCTATTTCAATTGCAACGACAGCCCGAGATATGGCAGGATGAGAGAACGGGTCAATACACTGGAGGCATTGCTCTATAATTACCCAAACTGCGGGATAATAATGGTCGGTGACTACAATACGTATAATCTAGGACTAGAAACAAATGCCTCTTGTACCAAGGACCGCGCAGGTAATTTGTTTAACAGATTTCTTAACAGCTACAGTCTAAGGTCCGTGCAAGAGGCACCACTCGCAAACGACGACACGCCGAGAGACCCCTAGAGAAAACCCAAACCAACCACAGACTACTTTTTCTTGAGCCACTGCCTCCACGAAAAAGTGGCGGACTTTCAACAGCTAGTACAATTAACTACTGACACCTTCCACTGTCTACCATTATATCACTGCAATCGGTTACTCTTAGTTGCATCACACCTTTGGGTGCATCCAACGGGGAGGAAATCCATACACTCCTAAGCCGACTGAAGTGGAATAAAATCAGTACATCCAGCCTGACAGTTTGGAAAAACAATTGGCCTGCACTCGATAGCAACTACGCTGAAGGGAATATACCACTGAATTGGTCAAACTTGGTCTCAGAGTTGCACCTAGTACTATTAGGCACAAAACCAGGAATCAGGAATCAGCCCAACTCAAGGAAAGGGCATGCCGCCAACAAAATCCACAGTGCAAAATAATCCAACTAAGCAAGAATGCCCTGAGGCAAGCCAATCGCAATCGCAAGCAAGCGAGGGACGAAACAGCTCACCAGTCATGGCTGACAGCCAGGAACATTCACAAGAGAAACATTTGGAATTTTAAAAGGCAACAAAAAGACTCTCAATGGCTGTATATCCATAGTCTTCTAACCCCAAGTAGACAAGCAAAAATCTGGCTATACATCAACAGGCTGTCTGGACATGGCCACAATCGGCGAATCGGAGTTCCAGGGCACACATGGGTAAACCATGTGAAAACACTCTACTGCGACCCTTCTCATAATCTTCCTTTAGACCACAAACGACCGTACAAAGACACTGACAATAAATGTAAATGTAAATGTATGTATACTTGTAAAGCGCACTATCACCTTTCAGACATCCTGGCACTGTGACCACTGTGGAACCCGTCCTGGCTTTCCCTGTGAGATGTCCCCTACTGGGCACCCCCTAGGTGAAGCCAGACATCCCAGCGCTGTTGGGGCCGTTGTGGAGATTAAGCAAGCTATTGCCCAGAGTTGCAGAGTGGGACCCATGATTAGAATAGGCACCGAGGCGAGAATTATCGAGTCCGCGGACATTGAGCCCAAGACCCTGCCGCGTTGGGAATTGAACCCTGGTCCCGGGTCAGACCTCTGCATCAGGGTCTGCCGCTCTAACCAGTGAGCCACACTTCTCCAACTGGGAAAATCTAATAAGCAGGGAGGAAGCAAGTCAATTACAGGGCGTGCATAATCAAGTGTTAAAAAGTCTAAACAACATGAGAAGCAATGGTGCCCCGGGGCCCAATGCCCTCCCTGGATAACTGTTCAAGGAGGAACTCTACAGCCCCGGAAACCTGGAAAGGATCCCTGCTCCATCCAACACATAAAAAAGGCGATACTGGAGAGCCAATCAACTACAGCTTGATAGCTCTCCTAGACATCGAGGCAAAGACATATGCAAGCTTGCTGCGACAAGATGTACAACCTTGGGTTAACGAGGATGGAATATTACCAGTTTATCAATCTGGCTTTAGGCCAGGTGCATCAACATTGGATAACATTCTAGCCCTAGCCTACCTAGTAGACCAGTTCACTCATGAAAACCAGCTCCTTGCCTGCTTCGTTTATAACTCGGCGGCATTTGACTGTGTCAACAGAAACCTACTTTGACGAAAATTAAAAAATTGGGGGATTCCAAACAGGTTGCTGAATGTCATTAGAGCTCTGTACACCGAAACTTGGGTACGGGTCAAACTCACCGGGAACAGTGCCACAAAGAATATATAGACGGACAGAGGGCTGAAACAAGGCTGCATATTGGCTCCACTACTGTTTAATTTGTACACTGCAGACCTTGGCAAGAATATATCAAAAGCCAACCTGTTAGGACCCAAAATTGGGTCAACCAGACTGTTCCTAATGCAGTACGCAGACGACATGGACCAATCAAAAACGGGCCTGCAAAGAGCATTGGATGCACTCAGCCCCAACAAACCTAAACATCTATGGAAAATGGTCAATCTGAAAATATGAACAAGAACCAAATATATCTA
>NW_028245783.1:0-17159 GCF_964263255.1 Lissotriton vulgaris | reverse complement strand
GGCGTTATACATTAAAAACCTAGTTCCCTTTGTTGCCAATGGTGAAAGCATGCTGACGCATTTCAAATCCCCCATTGGTTCTGGGATTCTCTGAAGGGCTAAAGACTGGAAGGGTTCTACAAATGAACACAAAAAAAGAGAAAAAAGATGAATTCTTAACTTAATCCAGCCCTTCAATTCATTAGTCTACTATTCATATTATTATATTTAACTAAGAATCAGTACCTGTTTTGTGCGTGATTTAGAATGACTCCTCCTAAATGTTGAGAAATACTGTGTCCCCTCATGAAGTGCAGTCTGAAACATGAACGAATGCAAGAGTAACATTTAATTACAGAGTCGCATGCGAGCCTTGTTATATACAATGAGCAGAAGCTGACTTACTTCTGATAAAAAGACCGGGGAACGTATTCCTGTAGTCTTCTTATTTTAGTACATTCTTGCTGGAAAAGTATTCTGTTAAAATCAAGGGAAGAAATGGGAGAGAATTGTGTTTGCTGGCAAACAAATTGACCGTGAAATACAACTCAAAAGTTTGAGCCTACTTACAATTGATTGGAATTGGAGACGCGTGTATGTTATCTGAAACGACAACCGTGTGAACATATTGTGATTTAAGTTAAGCAGCAAGAGTCTTAGCATGCTACAAAGTCACAAGGAAGCTTGGAGGGAAGTATTTCCACTTACTTAGGACGATATTCGGGCAGCTGTTAGTTGTGCTGCCTGTGGCTCCAACGTGCGGGAGGCTCTGAGTGCTCAGCTGAGCCAGCCTACATTCAACTAAAATAAATCACGTTCGGTACTTCTGGTGGGGTTGTGACAGTCTCACTAACCTGAGGCAAAATCATGATGCATCCTGGGAATTATAGTTCATTAAAAGAGATGTAGCTCCGATACCAGGCATTTTTTAAACTTTGTTCTGGAGAAAATCATGTTCTCGATAGTTCCGACATTTCGTTCAGCCCATCTATGGTGCTGTTATATCTCATGATTAAATAAGCTTCTTTTTGCAACTGTAATGTCTCCACATCACCCCCTCTAGAGGTTGGTTTAATAACACTGAGCACTGTCCAATTAATATCTCTCTAATTGTGGTTGGCTTGGATGAAATGGCTAACCATTGGGGCATTAGCAGTAAGTAGTAAATTGCTTTATTCGATAAAAACATATCATAAAAGCATTTTTCACATTTTTAAAAAAAACATTTTTAGCAACAATCTTCAACATAAAAACATTTCATATCCGGAACGGATCACTGAAATATTATCGACGGACACATTATCGACTTACCAAAATATCGTTGAAAAATTATCGACGACAAAAATATCGACTTACTATACTTATTACACAAACTACAAAAATATCGAGTAAAAAATATCGAGTACTAACTATATCGAATACATAAATATCGCTTAAATAAATATCGACTTCAAATATATCGTTGGACATGAAATTAGCCCTAACACTACAAAAATATCGACTACAAAAATATAGACTACCAAAATATCGTAAAAAATAAAATATCGAGTTCATGTTTGTACACTTTTCTTTCTAAAATACCATCTTTATCATCAATAAAAGTCATTTCTCAATAAAAAATAAATTTCACATATAATACCTGTTACTTACATAAAATTACTATTAATCCACATTTGCTATACATTCTATTACATGCATTTTATCATTTTCTACATATTCTTTGCATTTAACTAACATTTTCATTACTTATTTTCACATATAAATATATTTCATTTAAACACAAACCTGCTTTAATGCGGGAATAACCACATACCACCATTCTCACATCAACAAACACTCCAATTAACTAAAAAAAATTCAAACTAGCCTATACTATGCTTCCTTACATCCTACAACCAATCAAATCAAAGCACACATAACACATATACTATAAAAGGGATACATGCATTCTACCATTTGTTGCTGCTACCTCTCTGGAAAGTAGATGCCAACACTCTGAAGATTTTGTTGCAGAATAAACATCTTTAAAGATCCAGCTCACTAGCTAATTAATCAAGTAAGTAACACTGCATTTTTGTAGAAAACTAAATTAGAAGTGCACTATTTTCCTTACATCTCCTAAGTCTCACACTTATTTTATTTTCATCTCTTCCTACTTTTCTGATAGAAACTACTCCAACACAATTCCTATTACATGGTCATATTTCTTCACGTGCAAAATCAGATAGTAAGTATATAATAATTCTCTGTTACACACCAACTGCTGTTTTTAAACACTAATTTACAAGAGTATTTGATTTTTAAAAACATTATATTTACAGATATACTGAAATTGTGCTATTTCTACAGCAAAAACGATAAAACTACACTAATTACACATGTAAGTATAGATGTGTTTGTTATAAAACTGCCAATTCAATTAATGCACATTTTGAAACAACATATCTTGCTTTTTACATCTTCCCTATAGATCATTTGAAAGATCCAACATCAACTATACCAAAACACAAGAATACCCTTCTGAAAAATGTAAGTATAATTGTAATTTGGCAAAAAGTGGGCACAAAAAACGCTAACTATATTCTTAACACCATGTTATATATTTTGAATTGCCTCTACAGATATTCAGAAAACATCATACATCTATTCTACATATCATATGAAAACATCCTACACAAAATATACCAATATACAATAATAGCCTTGTAAAAAATGTAAGTATACTTGTCATTTCTCTAAAACTGCCGAAAAAAACACAGACTATGTTCTTAACAACATGTTATCTATTTTATATTTCCTATACAGATATTCTGAATACATCATACAGCTATTCTACCTACAACAAAGAAAACGACATATTTAGAAGTTAGTATACGTTTAAATCTGTTACATTTCCAAACGGTTCAGTATTAAAATTAAAATATTTTGCTTTTATTTCTTCTATCTACTCTACAGATCATACCTGTACTAACTTGATGTACTCCAGCAATTACTACTAGTCTACTATTTAAACAAGTACGTATATGTAATGTTTACATCAAATGCACTAGTAAGCAAAAATGACAACTGCTTTTGAGTAGGAAATACGTTTGTTATATGTAAACATTAACGTTGCTTTTCTATATTTTCATACCAACAGCAAATAAAGACATACATACAAGAACATCATTGAAAAGACATTTCTGCTTCTGTGACTACTACTTTGATTAACTGTAAGTATAAATGCATCAATAATGATGTTAGCACCACAAAAGTAAAAAAATGTGTTCTGATTTTGTTTCTTTCTACTCTTTCCTAGAACAAGTAAATCAAAATGACTGAAGGTGCAGAATTTGTCATGTCTCAGAAAAATAAATTACTATTATGCTACATGGGTTATGTGTATAATCAGGAGAGACAAAGTGGTAGAAAGGTTTTTTGGAAGTGTACCAAATATTACTCCAACAAATGTTATGGGAGGGCCACTACTGAGGAAACTAATGTGCTATTTACTAGAGAACATAATCATCCCCCAAATGTCACAGAAATTGAAATTAGAGATGCTTTAGAAAGTATTAAAAGTGCTAGCACACAAAGTGACAAACCCACCACACAAATCCTTAAAGAAGAACTGGTAAAAATCCCAGCCCATGCTTCAGGTCAACTACCCTCTATTGACTCCCTGAAACGCACAATTGCACGCACTAAACGACTCACTAGCACAACCCAACCCAACCCAACTTGTTTTGAGGAAATTATTATTTCACCCGAAATGGCCATCACACACAATAAAGATAAATTTATTCTTTTTGATAATGAAAGCAGTACAAACAGAATAATTATGTTTGCAACTGCAAGTAATTTACGAAAAATCCAACAGTGTCCCCAATGGATGATGGATGGAACATTTAAACCCTGCCCAAAACCTTTTTACCAACTGTATTCCATCCACGATTTATACCATCATTCTAACATACCTTTCATTTACTGTTTGCTACCCAACAAACAGCAAACAACTTACACCGAAATTTTAAATGTTCTCAAAACGGAAATCAATAATTATTTTCCCGAAAAAATAATTATTAATTTCGAATTAGCTATGATTAATAGCATTTTGAGAACATTTACCCACACAGCAATCCAGGGTTGCTATTATCATTTTAATCAGAGTATATGGAGGCATCTCCAAAAATATACTTTAAGTATACTATACTCTACAGATAGCACCTTTGCCTATCAAGTTAAAAAGTTAATAGCCCTGGCCTACGTCCCTGTTACAGATGTTGCTGAACATTACAATTTATTAATTGACAGCGCATATTACAAGAGGAATGAGGATAAACTAACACCATTGCTAGACTATTTTGAAGACACTTGGGTGGGAAGGTTGCACAGATCAGGACATCGACGCCAGCCCAAATTCCAAATCCCTTGGTGGAATGTCTATCTCAGTACTTTAAACCAAGAGGCTAAAACCAACAACAGTGTAGAAGGGTGGCATAATGCTTTCCAAGCAACTACAAACAGAGGCAAACCCACATTCCATAACCTTCTAGAAGCTTTGAAAAAAGAACAAAGCTATCAGGAACTAAGAATGGAACAATCAGTGTCACAAATAGGTCCAAAACTCACTAAACAAACCAAACAAATGTTCCGACTACTTCAAAGTCAAGTCACATTATACCCTACAACTAGAGGATTAGAATACCTGGCAATAATAGCAAAAAGTCTACTATAAAAATGTAAAGTAAATATACGAATGTCTTCTTACAATAATAATAAAAATTACATGTCATAAACATATATAATGAATTATAAATAAAACATATTTGTTTGACAAAATTTTGAAATTTATGTACAAAAATTCGTAACAAATATGCAATGTTTATAATTTTTTAACACATACACATAACATTAAAAATCGACATTTCCCACCCAATCAAAATTGTAAAATAAATACTTACAATTTTTGGACTTGAGAGACGCAATCAAGGAAAAAGCAATCCATACAATCCAATCCAATATCTTACTATTCCAATATGGGAAACCCTCAAAAACCCGAAAATAAAATGTAAAACGTAAAAAAACGCTCCAGGAAATCCCGAAAACAGTAGTGTGGACACTTTAGGATTTAAAGTTATATACACACAATGTAAAAAAAACGGTCACGCATATCAATGTATCAATCCGAATCGAAACCCTCACAAAAACCCGAAAAAGGTTTAAAAAGTGTAAAAACCGCTCCTGGCAAACACGAAAAATAGGAGATAAATGTCAAAATATAAGCATAATAACTTAAACATTTGTTTCTCCGTTAAAAAACACGCTTCCTTCCATGTAGTTTTCATGCGAGGAACCGAAACCTGTAAAATAACATAAATAACGAAAGCCACCCACAAATACCCCCTTCACATTTGTAAATATACTAACAATGAACATTATCCATGTAAGAAGACATTTCCGAACACTTAAAATTAGACTTGAAGGAAAAAAAGCACGACACATCTATAACGGAGACTTTTCACCCAAACGCTACTTAAACTATTAATACATACACCAAAAAACACTACAAAGTTCGATTATACCCTCAAACATGACCACTTACTTATAATTTGTAGTTAAAAATAACCTTACCTCTCTCCACGCGAAGCAACTCCCAACCGCGAGCTTCTCCAGTCCTGAATGGAGCGCAAAAACCTTACGCGGTAAAAAAGTAGTCCCCTTAACCCATTTGTGTAAAAGGATAATAGAATAAACAATGTCATATGTAAAATCTATAATACATACACATGTATAATGTAACAAATTAATACACTATACTCATGACAATTTTCCTTTATTAATAAAAATAAATATATTTAATATAAATTAATATATAATATTTATTATATATTAATAATATTAAATAATTATGTAAGACTTTGAATAAAAGATGTAAATATTTTGTTATTGTGTATATTTATATGAATAATTTTGTGTTTAATATTAATAAAACATTATAAATGTTTATGGTAATAATTAATAATGATAAATAATATAACTTATTTATTGTTATTAATATAACAATTAGAACCATTTACTATATAAAGAATGGCCTGAAAAAAAGTATCTATTTTATCTGTGAATGTATATATTTTTGTTAATAATAAAAGAATGTTTATGTTTATTAATTAATAATAATAATAATAATTAAAAAAAATAATTATTATTTTTATTAATGTTTACAAAAAGTTTTATAATTATTTCTAACCATAACAAAAGTATATAATTGCTTTACTAATATTTGGTCAATACCAGATATTATAATTAAACATATTGTTTCCCTATACAATTATAAACTTTACAACCAAATCGATTTATATGTTTAATGTAAAAACAACATTTTGTGAAATATACACCCAGAAATTATATTTTTGTATTTCAATTTATCCTAACAAATGTAATAATAGTCATGTTACTTGTTAAAATTAAAAATGTATTATATATATTTTATTATATTAATATTTAATATTAACATTATTAAATATTAATCTAAGAAATGTATAACAAATCATTGTTTTATGTATTTCTATATAAATACTTTAAATTGTAAGTGACTGATGGGAATATGTAAAATTTACTGAAAGAATGTAGTAAACAAATTTTTTTTTTACATTGACAACATGTATATAAATGTAAAGATGTTATTCTGTGAATAATAAAAGTAAAAAAAATGTGATGTTATATTTGTTTGTGATTGTATTGTAGTACACAATAAAAAATTAAAAAATTGTTTAATAAAGTTATTTGAAAACATCCATGTTGCATTAATTTTTTATATTAAAATACAGTAATGAACAAATGTATACAAATGTGCTGCACACTGACCAATTGTATATGTATTATTACTACTCCAGTCAATCTAATATCATAGAAGCTGCAGGACACTAGCAAAAATTTATTTACTATTCCTACTACACTCAAGGTAATACCATAAAATGTGGTGGAGACTGACCAATGTTTTTTTATTAATCCAACTCCAGTGTAGGTAATATTACTGATGGTGCTGGACACCAACCAATTAATAATTAGAATTCCAACTCCACTCTAGCTACTGTCTGGAAACATGCTAATACATATATTGTTTTGATCAAAATAAAGCGTACTAATGTAAAGTTATAATATTTTCTATTTTCGTGTAATAGATTTAATGTATCAGTGTTAAGTTACACTATACATCAGCACTCTAAAATACCCAAAACTGTCCCAAAACACTAAAAAGACCCCTTCACCCTAAAGGCCAAAACTGACCCAGAACCCTACAAATACCCCTTTACCCACAAACTGAAGACTGACCCTGAACCCTACAAATACCCTTTTACCCACAAACTAAAAACTGACCCTGAACCCTACAAATACTCCTTTACCCACAAACTGAAAACTGACCCTGAACCCTACAAATACCCCTTTACCCACAAACTGAAAACTGACCCTGAACCCTACAAATACCCTTTTACCCACAAACTAAAAACTGACCCTGAACCCTACAAATACTCCTTTACCCACAAACTGAAAACTGACCCTGAACCCTACAAATACCCCTTTACCCACAAACTGAAAACTGACCCTGAACCCTACAAATACCCCTTCACCCACAAACTGAAAACTGACCCTGAACCCTACAAATACTCCTTTCCCCACAAACTGAAAACTGACCCTGAACCCTACAAATACCCCTTTACCCACAAACTGAAAACTGACCCTGAACACTACAAATACCCCTTTACCCACAAACTGAAAACTGACCCTGAACCCTACAAATAGCCCTTTACACAAGAACTGAAAACTGACCCTGAACCTCCAAAATACTCCTTTACCCACAAACTGAAAACTGACCCTGAACCCTACAAATACCCCTTTACACAAGAACTGAAAACTGACCCTGAACCTCAAAAAAACTCCTTTACCCACAAACTGAAAACTGACCCTGAACCCTACAAATACCCCTTTACCCACAAACTGAAAACTGACCCTGAACACTACAAATACCCCTTTACCCACAAACTGAAAACTGACCCTGAACCCTACAAATAGCCCTTTACACAAGAACTGAAAACTGACCCTGAACCTCCAAAAAACTCCTTTACCCACAAACTGAAAACTGACCCTGAACCCTACAAATACCCCTTTACCCACAAACTGAAAACTGACCCTGAACGCTACAAATACCCCTTTACCCACAAACTTAAAACTGACCCTCAACCAAAAAAACTCTTTACCCAACACCTAAAAACTGACCTTAAACCTTATAAATACCCCTTTACCCACAAACTAAAAACTGACCAAGACCCCAAAAATACACCTTTACCCCTGAACTTAAAACTGACACTGATTATTAAAAAACACCCCTTAATGCACAAACTGAAAACTGACCCTTAACGCTTTCAAAACCCATTTACCCACAAACTTAAAAATTTCCCAAATCCCACTAAATACACCTTTACTCACGAACAGAAAAATGACCCTGAACCCTAAAAAATTAACCTATAACAAAAACTATTAAACTGAGCCTGAACACTATAAATAATAATGAACACAACATTAAACATTAATATATAATAAAAAAAAAATATTTTACAAAAACAATAATAAAATATATTATCACATTAGCTATATTAATAATTTGGATTAATTAATATTGTTTAATTCCAATTAATTAATTAACATCAACATAAATTTACACATTACATTTAAATGTATCCAATTAATGTAATTAAGTAATTATTATAAATTAATTACCAATTAATTTTTTTAAATGTTATGCAATATATTAATTAGATCATTAACTAATTATAATTAATGTGTTAGCAATTTATAAATGTAAATAATATGCTAATTCTTAATAAAATAAATCACTAATTATTAATAATTAATAACCAATGTATCAATTAAAAAAATATACAAATCAATTTATAAAAAAAATAATTATTATTAATTAATTAATCAATTAATCAATTAAATTATATGCTAAATACTCAATTAAACAATTAACTAATTAATATTAATTAATTACCAATTAAAATCTAATTAAAACAATTACCAAACATATATTAAATAATTAATTATTATTAAATTACTTCCCACCCTATTCCCCTATAAACCCACAACCCGCTCCTAAACATTAAGTACTATTTATTTATATATTATATATATATTATTTTATAAAATCATTATTTTCTAACATTTTCTCGATATTTTTTACTTTCACTATATTTCGATATTTTGTCTGGTCGATATTTTTGAGTCGATTTTTTGTATTCGATATTTTTGGGTCATTTTTACAGTCGATATTTTGTCCAACGATATTCCTATAGTCGATATTTAGTTAATGTCGATATTTTTCCGTCGAGATTTTGTCCATTCGATATTATGTAGTCGATATTATGTCCAGTTACCATCCGGAACAGCATGTTGGGTAGGGGGGGTCGTTCACTGGATTAACAGTTTTCTTGCAGTTCTTAGACGCCAAGCCCAACCCAAAAATTTTGACATACAAGTGGAAAAGAAGGGTCTAGCATCTGTACGTAAAATACGCAGGGCTTCCAAGTGAGAACGAGTTCCCAGACACCTGCAAAGGGGCTTCAACCACCTACGTCTCGGGGCTACATAGACACTACATTCGAACAACATGTGGGACACAGACTCTACCCTTAGATCACAAAAGGGGCAATAAGGTACAGTTTGAGCGGGCGGTTTCCAAGTGGACGTGAACTCACATAGTGGAAGCACCCCCACCCTAAACTTAATGTACAGTGCTCTGTCCCATGAGCTCTGAATGGTGTCTAGATAAGGTTCCCTTAACGGTGACTCTTTGACCGACAGAAACAGAACTACAGATTTACAATGATTTGTACTTCGGGCCTTCTCATTGTCTACCCATGCCCAATAAACCTTCTTTAGCTGTTGTTTCGGGGGTGCAGATTTATTGGCCCAAGCCTCTCCTAGGCCTAATTTGTAGAGCAGCTTTTTTACCTCCCTAAGCCAGATGATCTTATGTGAACCCGGTAATGACAAAATGTCATTCAAAGCTTCTGCGTAGCTTCTTAATTCCTGCACATTCCAGATTCTGGACCATAACAAAAGTGGGCGTAGTTTCGCTTGGTCACAGATTGCCCGGGTACCTGCATCTAGCAGCAATGGGATTGTTGGCGTGCTGTGGGGCAAACCCATTAGGTCTTTATGGAAGTTGTTCTCAAGGTGGGCCAGAGTGTCAACTCTATGAGTTCCCCACAGCTCAGCACCGTAAAGTGCCGCGCTTACAACCCTAGCCCTATAGATATCTAGGGGAGCCCCAATAGGTTTTGATGATGAGGCTCGCTGTTCCTTGAGCAACGCACCTGCCACCCTTTTGTGGGTAAGGAAGACTTTTTGGTGGTGTGCCTTCCAGCTCATGGTGTCACTGATGCGTATACCCAGGTAGTCAAATTCTTTGACGCGATCAAGTGGGACGGAATCTAGGACCGGGGGATAGACAGATTTTTTGGGCGGGTTAACCGCATCGCTGCGGCGGCTTTTCCCGCTGTGCGCGGCAAATTCGAAATTACCGCGTTACGTGACGAGCTGGCCTTGTCATCCGCGCAGGACAGGTAAGCGCGATGACGAGCCCAGCTCGTCAATAGCCTCGAAGGGGTTAAGGACTAAAAACTTAGTTTTGCCTATGTTTATGGCCAAACCCCTTCCATCACAGAAGGTTTGAAAGCTGGAAAGCAACGATTGGATGCCCATTGGTGATTTTGAAATTAGGAGGGTATCGTCCGCGAACAAGAGCGTTGGGATTTTCCTTCCAGCCAGGGTGGGTGCATCTGATGGTTGTTGCAGAAGATGCTCCACCACTCCGTTAATATAAAAAGAAAACAGAGTGGGGGCGAGCACACACCCCTGGCGAACGCCTCTGTCCACGGGGATACGAGATGTTTTCTCTCCCTGTGCACCCCATCTAATTTGGGCGAAATTCCTATCGTGAAATTTTACGAGCAGCGACAGCAAATAAGGAGGGAGGCCTAACCCATCGAGGACGTTCCATAAGAGCGCGCGTGGTACCAGGTCGAAGGCAGTCCGCAAGTCAATGAAGACTAAATACAGACTGCCCCCCCCCAGCACCACCACTTTCCAATAGATCATTAGAAGGCGGAACGTCTGCTCGATTGTGCCTGTTCCTGTTCTGAAGCCCGCTTGAAGATCTGACAGGATGTGATTTCCATCTGCCCACTCGATGATCCTGCCCAATACCACCTTCCCTGCTTCCTTTTGAGAAGAGTCCAATAAACTAATTGGACTGTAGTTCGCTGGGTCGTCCCTAGAACCTTTTTTAAAAATAGGTACGACCTCGGCACCCCTCCATGAGTCAGGAAAGACTCCACCCAACATAACTTCATTCAAAAGCGAGGCAATTAATCTACTCCAAGAAGATGGATAATTATTGATTAGGTCTCCTGGGATTCCGTCAGGACCCGCTGCTTTGTTCGAGACAATACATTGGATTGCTCTCTCTACTTCCAAGCTGGTGAATAGGCCATCATAGCACGGGAGGTTGATTGTAAAATTAGGCAATAAACCCGTGGGTGGGCAAGCTAGCTGGGGGGGGCCTGGAGGAGCGGAGTACAGTTGTGAAAAGTGGTCGAACCATACGCCCCCTGTAATGTTACAAGTTAGCTGCTGGTCAATGGGCTTTTCCCTAGATCTTAATAGGTCCCAGAACCTCTTGGCGTCCTTCCTAGTGCTAGCCTCTACTAAATCTCCCCAGAAGTTAAAATCATAAACCTGTTTAGCTTCAAATATGTTTTTTTTGTAAAGTTTTCTAGCAGCCCTAATAGCAACTGCGTCTTTGGACTTTAATGTCACAACAAGTTCCTTCTTAGCTTCACGACATTTTGCAGTATACCACTTGTCTGACTGTTTAGGCAAGGTTTTCGAGGGACCCCTCTGAGTGGTTTGGGGAACAATAAATAAGTCACTCAGTGCCAGTACAGTCTCAGTGAATAGAGGTAGGATCTTGTTATCGGTTAAACTTAAAGTGTTCATCCGGGGCTCCACCTCTTCCAAAATAGTCCCGGCTTGGGCCATCCTTGTGTCATCGGCTAAGACTTTTGCCCACTTTAAGCGCCTGCTACAGTTTGTGGGGACTAATTCATGGGAGGATTTCCACTTATGACTGGGTGGGCCTTGACTTCCAGCCTGCCAAGGAGATGAAATAGATAGCGATAAGGGGTTGTGGTCGCTATCACCCGACACTATAACCTCCATATGTAGGTGATGTTGCCAGAGGTTGTAGTTAAGCATGATATAATCAATCCTAGACGTATGGTCTTGTCTGTTATAAGTGTGAGCACCCATATGGTCAGATTTGGATCGGCCATTTGTCGGTCGCAAATTATGCTCCATGCAGAGGGCATTGATCTCTATTGCGTTTTGCGACCATTTGGGAATCGGGTCAAGATTCAAAATAGGAATACCTCTCCTGGTGTCCTCCTCAAAAGTGTCCAAGATATCTTCGCTGGCCAAGGGCTCAAAACAGCAGTTGAAATCGCCTGCAAGCATTATATGGGAGTCCGCATTGCAGGCAGCCAGGTTGCGGTTTAGGCCTGTAGAAGGTAGATGGGATACGCCGCCTTTGGCACCCCTCAGGTAGATGTTGAAGACTTCCATACTTCTTCCCCCTTTGTGTGTTATCGTTAGCCACTGGAGATCCGATGATTGGGTGTTTCTTTCTTTTACCCTGAAGCCCAGAGCAATACTAATCCATATAATAAGGCCGCCTGACGGGCGACCTTTGGATCCTTGTTCCTGGACTGCGGGGATAAAAAAGGTGGAGAATCCCACTCGGTGTCTTGGCTCCAAACACCAGGTTTCCTGAAGGAGGCAGATGTGAAAGGGTTCCAGAAAGTCGTTCCATTCAGGGATGTCAAAGTTACGACCAAGACCAGCCACGTTCCAAGATAGAATTTTTAAGACAGAGTCAGCTGGTGGAGAGACCTTGATGGGGTCAATAGGCATAGGCATAGGAGAAACAGTCGCACCCACAAGTTTTGGAGACCTCACAAGTGGCTCGATTTGCTGGAGATTGGAGGTCGCATAAGGGGCGAGGCAGGTAGAATCCGACTGTTCAAGAGAAGTAGATGCAGGGGGGGTCATGCAGAGCAAGTTTGACCAATCTTCCCTGCTACAATTTACTGTTATGTCCAAAGACAATGTCACCCCATCAACCCTTGCATTGTTGGATCGTCCTACTCAGCTTATTACAGGCTCAGGGGCAGGACAATCAATGGAATGGTGCCTTTGCGAAGTTAAGAATTCCCTTCGGGGTTGTTTGGCTGATTGCACAGGGAGTCAATCCACCTCCTCTAAGCCACCAAATCTATTATAAGTAGAGAGACCATTCCAATGTAGGAGGGTCTCCCGGTGGCCCCGGGACCTATTCGGCCGTTGGTGGTGTTGGACCAATGACCAATTATCCCCCTGGTTACAGTTAGGTCGGGGAGGATAAAAAAAGGATAGTGGTTTGGGTTTGACTAAGGAGTCATCATTACTGGGCCAACTACAGATGTGGTGCGCCGTGTGTGGGTCTTCGAAGGTCACTACTATGCAGTCCCCCGGACTGGATTTCAGCGTTGGCCCTACCCAGGGAGTTCTGCGAACCATCAGTACGCGGCTTCTTCTACCATTGGGGATTGGTCTGTTGACATTTAACCAGTGCATTATTTTATTTTTCAGCGACCAGTGATTTTCAAATTGGCCATTACCTATCATGGGAACACCCGTCAAAACAACCACATAGTCGTTTGCCTCTGGGGGAAGGTCAATGTAGCCACCTCTAAAATTATCTTTGACTGGGGGAACCTGGGTTTCACTGGGAATCGGTCTATTTAGTGTTTCGTGTTTGGGATGTTGCAGGTTACGTGTGGGGTCTCGTGGGGGAGCCTTTGGTTTAACGCGAGCTTGCTCCACCGTAACTGTCCTTGGTTTGGGGACTGGTTTTATTGTGGGTGGTACTGAAGAGGAAGCTAGATTGGTTTGGGGTGCGGTAGGTTGTGGCGTTGAGTCAGCTGCAATAATGCCCTGATTTTCCAGACTTTTCAACCCAAGAGTGGCCAGAGCAATAATGCTCTTCTCCATTTCTAACAAGTTATTTTCTATCCTTGATAGTCTTAGGTCTAGAGGTGACAAAAGTTTTTTAAGTGTGTCCCAAACCACCTCTATAAATTCTTTATTATTATTGGTTAACCCGTCTACTTCAGGGTCCTCACCTGCTGGGGTATTAGGAGGGGAATAGATGGATTTTTTCCCTGCCCCTCGCTACATAACTGGGTATTAGAGGTATTCTCTACTCCAGCATTGGATGTTGTGATGTTGGTCATTGGCAGATCTTTTGGAACAGCAATTTTCGCTTTTTTGCGGAAATGAGCTGAGCGAGAATTGCGTTTCCTCTTCGGTTGTTTGCCACTGGGGATATTATTAGACAGGTTCGGGAGAGATACAATGGGGACAGGGATGTGCACACTAAGAGGTGTTGATGGAGTTTCCTCATCCTTACTTCCTGAGGCAAGTTGGGGAATAGCCGGGGTCGGTGAATGGTGAACATCTACCTGAGTGACTATACAATGTGGGCGGGCTGGGCGCTCAGGGGTGACAGAAGTGGCTATGTGGCCTAGGGAGGATTTCTTGGAAAGTGCAATTACTTGGGACACTCTTCTGGCGGCATCTAGTTCTAGCGAGACCCGGGATTGGAGCTTAGATATCTCTTCGTCTATGGCTATGTTGGTGCGGGTTATAAAATCATCCATGGGGCCACTGATTTGTGACCCACGTTTAGAAGACTTGCTACGGGTTACCCTTGGATCCATAGCGCTAAAGCACTGTGACGAAGGTAGGTCTATTTCCCCTCAGTTAATAATTTGGCTTCCAAAAATATCGAGCCAAAAAGGGGTGGGCCAGTCCAGTCCTCTCAGTCCTCGAACGGCCTCAAACAGCCCGCTCTTTGCCCGGTCTTAGCCCCGGTGTTTGCCCCGTGCGCGTCCCGCTTGCGCGTTCGGATGACTGCTTATCAGTGTTTCAAACAGGTGGAGGGGGCGGGAAGAGGACCAGCTACGGCCAATCAGCGCCGCTGGGCACGAGCGGGAGCCGCGAGGCGTCATGGCAAAGTGGCCGGAAAGGTCGCTGGCAGGCAAGCAGGCGAAAGGAAGCAGCGCTCCCACAGGGTCGGCTTTGGTGTCCCAGGCAGCACTCACACTGCGCTGTTTTTGCAGGTGGAGGGGGCGGGAAGAGGACCAGCTGCGGCCAATCAGTGCCGCTGGGCACGCTGGCCCTCGCAGTCCCGCCTCTCTGCTGAAAGTCCCTCTGTGGTTACCCTTGGGTTTCGTTGGTGCTCAAAAGCACGTCCTGGAGCCGGGGCTGGGTCCCCCTCAAAAGTCTCAAGCCTTCGAGCGGCGCCCGCGGAGCGGGCGCCGCGAGGCGTCGTGGCAAAGTGGCCGGAAAGGTCGCTGGCAGGCAAGCAGGCGAAAGGAAGCAGCGCTCCTACAGGGTCGGCTTTGGTGTCCCAGGCAGCACTCACACTGTGCTGTTTTTGCAGGTGGAGGGGGCGGGAAGAGGACCAGCTGCGGCCAATCAGCGCCGCTGGGCACGCTGGTCCTCGCAGTCCCGCCTCTCTGCTGAAAGTCCCTCTGTGGTTACCCGTGGGTTTCGTTGGTGCTCAAAAGCACGTCCTGGAGCCGGGGCTGGGTCCCCCTCAAAAGTCTCAAGCCTTCGAGCGGCGCCCGCGGAGCGGGAGCCGCGAGGCGTCGTGGCAAAGTGGCCGGAAAGGTCGCTGGCAGGCAAGCAGGCGAAAGGAAGCAGCGCTCCCACAGGGTCGGCTTTGGTGTCCCAGGCAGCACTCACACTGCGCTGTTTTTGCAGGTGGAGGGGGCGGGAAGAGGACCAGCTGCGGCCAATCAGCGCCGCTGGGCACGCTGGTCCTCGCAGTCCCGCCTCTCTGCTGAAAGTCCCTCTGTGGTTACCCTTGGGTTTCGTTGGTGCTCAAAAGCACGTCCTGGAGCCGGGGCTGGGTCCCCCTCAAAAGTCTCAAGCCTTCGAGCGGCGCCCGCGGAGCGGGAGCCGCGAGGCGTCGTGGCAAAGTGGCCGGAAAGGTCGCTGGCAGGCAAGCAGGCGAAAGGAAGCAGCGCTCCCACAGGGTCGGCTTTGGTGTCCCAGGCAGCACTCACACTGCACTGTTTTTGCAGGTGGAGGGGGCGGGAAGAGGACCAGCTGCGGCCAATCAGCGCCGCTGGGCACGCTGGTCCTCGCAGTCCCGCCTCTCTGCTGAAAGTCCCTCTGAGGTTACCCTTGGGTTTCGTTGGTGCTCAAAAGCATGTCCTGGAGCCGGGGCTGGGTCCCCCTCAAAAGTCTCAAGCCTTCGAGCGGCGCCCGCGGAGCGGGAGCCGCGAGGCGTCGTGGCAAAGTGGCCGGAAAGGTTGCTGGCAGGCAAGCAGGCGAAAGGAAGCAGCGCTCCCACAGGGTCGGCTTTGGTGTCCCAGGCAGCACTCACACTGCGCTGTTTTTGCAGGTGGAGGGGGCGGGAAGAGGACCAGCTGCGGCCAATCAGCGCCGCTGGGCACGCTGGTCCTCGCAGTCCCGCCTCTCTGCTGAAAGTCCCTCTGTGGTTACCCTTGGGTTTCATTGGTGCTCAAAAGCACGTCCTGGAGCCGGGGCTGGGTCCCCCTCAAAAGTCTCAAGCCTTAGAGCGGCGCCCGCGGAGCGGGAGCCGCGAGGCGTCGTGGCAAAGTGGCCGGAAAGGTCGCTGGCAGGCAAGCAGGCGAAAGGAAGCAGCGCTCCCACAGGGTTGGCTTTGGTGTCCCAGGCAGCACTCACACTGCGCTGTTTTTGCAGGTGGAGGGGGCGGGAAGAGGACCAGCTGCGGCCAATCAGCGCCGCTGGGCACGCTGGTCCTCGCAGTCCCGCCTCTCTGCTGAAAGTCCCTCTGTGGTTACCCTTGGGTTTCGTTGGTGCTCAAAAGCACATCCTGGAGCCGGGGCTGGGTCCCCCTCAAAAGTCTCAAGCCTTCCAGCGGCGCCCGCGGAGCGGGAGCCGCGAGGCGTCGTGGCAAAGTGGCCGGAAAGGTCGCTGGCAGGCAAGCAGGCGAAAGGAAGCAGCGCTCCCACAGGGTCGGCTTTGGTGTCGGGGAATTAGCAACC
>NW_028245782.1:0-10701 GCF_964263255.1 Lissotriton vulgaris | reverse complement strand
TCACGTCTGGCCACAGACAACTCTGCAACTCGTGCAACTGCGGCCTGCTGTTCTGACCTGCTCTGAAGAAGATGGCCCCAAAAAAAGTTCCCCGTAGCTCCTCTAGCAAGAAAGTTGCCAGTAAGGAGCAGAAGAAGCAAGTTACCAAGGAGACTGGTGTGCCGCCCGCCACATTTTTTGGGAGTAAAAAAAAAGTACGCCTGCAGCAGCAGCGGGATCTGCTGGAGACCAAGCTGGGAGCAGCACCCCCGCTCCATTGGGCTCAGTGCCACCACCACCACCACGCCAACTTAAGTCCAAGCCCTTGAGTGCTGCAGAGGCACTTAGTCTAGTTGTTCAATCACCATCGACCAGTGATTTTGGCTCATCGCAAGAAAGTAGCAGCAATGTCCCTCAATCAACACAGGTTGTTGTAACTCATCTGACGAGTGTTGAACAACCACAGCCGCAACAACAACCACATGTGCAAGTACAAGCCCAAGTACAAGTGGAAGGAGAGGCAGCGCATGGAGATGCGCAAGCAGAGGTGCATGGAGGGTCACAAGTGCCCACAATAGTTGTTCCTCCCGAAGTAGGGGCACATCAGGAAATCGACAATCAAGGCGAGGTATCATTTGAGGAAGCCACTCCTCCTGATGATCATTCATTGTCTTCCACACCCCTAGCAAGGAAGAGATCAAGGGTGGTGTCTACATCTTCTTCAAGCACACCTCCTTCTGATGATACGGATCAAAATTGGGAACCAGCACCACTGCCATCTGAGAGTGAGGCACACCATGATCTGACAAAGGTAGTTAAGCGTAAAAGGAAGCTCGTCCAAAGTCTCATAGTTATGGAGTGTGATGAGGCTCAACAAGAAGTGGCGGATACTGCTGCTGATGAAGACTCTCACAACGACGACCCAGTCATCATAAAGGTCACTGCAGCCCCAGCGGGCATGCAGCAAACAGACATTTTGACCCTAGCCCGAGAAGCTGCTGAGCCTGATGATGATGTTGTCAACGAGGAGGCAATGGAAACACAACAATCATTGGAGTTAACTAGTACACCAACACGTACCGCTTCTATATTTCTTCCTCGCCAGAAGGGACCTCCATCCACCTCGACCTCAATTAGTGGTGGTGAAAGTGCACAACGTACTAAAGTTCGGCAATCCACATCCTCCACTTCATCTGGCATTAGCAGCATGACCACCACCACCAGTATCGCCGCCTCCTCCGGCCCCCACAGACAATCCAAGTCCCCAGCTTGGGACTTCTTTAGTGTTTGCCCAAAAAGGGAAAACTTCGCCATTTGTAGCATTTGTAAGCTTGCAGTTAGTCGTGGTAAGTTTGGTACCAACTATGGTACCGGAGGCCAGAGAGGTCATCTTAAGAGACAGCACGCAGTCCAATGGTTTGCGCACCTAAAGGCGATCAAGGAAGCCCAAATTGCACGTCAAGAAAACGTTGATGTTTCATCTGATGATGACGATGAGGAAGAAGACGTGTCAAACACTTCACTTACACCCAGTACCCCTGTCAGCAGCACACCCCATGTGAGCCACACTAAGAGTGTGGGAGAGAGTGAGACACCAATGCGAAAAAGTTCATCAGCGAGCGTAACTGGGTCAAAGAAGTCATCATCATCATCCCATAAATGCTTGGTCCAGGGTAACATTATAACCATGTTGTTTACAGAAGCGCCATATGAACGCAACCACCCACTGACGCGTCTGTATAACACTAAGCTGGCTAAAATGCTAGCTCTGGACCTTCTCCCTTTTTCTTTTGAAGAAGGGTTGGTTTTCTAGAATTAGTGGCAGCACTGTGCCCTAAATGGAAGGTTCCTAGCCGGTTCTATTTTGCCAGAGTTGCAGTTCCATCACTACATGAAGATGTGCTGGAGGTGATTGAGGCAGCTTTGCAGAAGAGTGTTGTTCACACTATACATCTGACAACAGACATGTGGACCAGTGGCGCAGGCGCTGATTACATGTGCATCACTGCACACTGGGTCTCTTTTTCAGGGGTTAAAGCAAAGCTAAACACAGGTGTTGACCCGGGCCAAGTTTTTAAAGCTGCTCGGAAACATGCAACACTAGCCATGTTTGGCTTGGAGAAATATCACACAGCACAAAACATTTTGGAGGAATTTAACACAAAGGTCTTTCACTGGCTGTCCCCAAAAAAACGCCAGATTGGTTATGTTTCCACGGATAATGGCACCAATGTAGTTAAGGCCATGGAGCTGGGTGACTATTTCAGAGTGCCGTGTTTGGCGCACTGTATAAACCTGGTTGTTAAAAAATTCTTGAGTGATGAAGACAGTCCAGCGTGCGAGTTAGTGGCCACCTGCCGAAGAATGTGCAACCATTTCAGCCATTCTTTTAAGGCCCGGAAGCATCTGAGGAGCCTGCTACATGAACGTCGAATGCCAGTGAAAGCACTCATCCAGGAGGTGCCAACACGTTGGAACTCAACCTTCTACATGCTTGAGCGTCTGTATGAGCAGTATACGGTACTCGATCACTATTTCTTAACACTGGGAACAGCTCAGAAGGACCTGAGGATAGATGCGGTGCAATGGGACCAAGTTAAAAGCCTGACAGACATGCTTCGTCCTTTTGAGGTCTTAACGCGTGCAGTCAGCAAAGAGGACTGTAATTTGGGAAAAGCTATCCCATTGTTGTGCATGCTGGAGCACCAACTGAAGGCGGTGTCTTCTGTGTTTCAAGAAGATGAAAAAAACCAAGACCCTTTTATTTTGGCGGAGAAATTATTAGAGCGCCTACGTGGTGATGAACATCTTAAAATGATCCACTCAGAACAGCATTACATTTGTGCTACTATTCTGGATCCACGCTACAAAAAGGCGCTGGCAGGCCGAGCATTCTTTCCTTTTGCTGATGAAGATGTTACAAAGTACAAACGTTGGCTAGCCTTGTCAGCCAAGAGGTTTGAAAGAGAACGGCAGCTCATTGAAGGAAAAGGCAGTACATCAGCAGGCCATCCCCAGTCAAAACAATCCACTTCTGCACCTGTGGCTGTGGCACAAGTGACCTCTCAGCCGTTAAAGACACCGGCAACCGGATCATCTGCACCAGACACAACAGTAACATTGGATGCAGAAGAGGATTGGCTAACTTGGCTTGGGTTTGGTTCTCAAAAGGTCACAGCAAACAGTAAGCAAAGTGGTGGAACCTTGGAGGACCTTGAGTCGATGGCGCAGGACTATCTGAATGACTCAACAGAGGTCTATGTTAATGCTGACCCATTGGCGCATTGGCATGGGAAAAAAGAATTGTGGCCACAGCTCTCCAACCTGGCTATAAACTACTTGTCTTGCCCACTCACAAGTGTGTCTTCTGAACGTGTTTTCAGTGCTGCTGGTGGCATTGTAACTCCCAAAGGCAGGCGCCTCTCGCCCAAAAATGTGGAGAGGTTAACAATGATCAAGATGAATCAGCACCTCATACCACCAGATTACAAAGTACGAGAAAGCACGCCGCATGAAGACGAGGAGGACAGCAACGTAGATGAGGGAATTTGTTCTCTGTTCGGTGACACAGACCTCACCCTGCCTGAATTCGCAGAGTATGATGACAAACTCTTATTCTTATTCCCTGATACCGATCCCTGAAAATGAGACAGTAAATCAATAACTTTCTTTTTCGTCCTTATTCACTTTTATTCCTGTGTGTCTGTCTTTCTTTGTTTTGCACAGTTAATTTAATTCAAACTTTTATCACCTAATCACAAAAACAAGCCCATCAGCAGAACTGTCTTCACTTGTTTGCTTATTGATTTGAAGGTGCCGCAGTCTGCATTCCTCAGGTTCACAAGTTCAGAAGAACATGCTCCTCTATCCTCCTCCTCCAGACTCCTAATTCCCTCAAAGCAGAGGGCTGGATTACGCCCAATGAAGAAAGACTCAGCACTTGTGGGGGTGTTCTACTTCTTTGCGGGTGAGTTGACGGCTCTGGGGCCATTGCTGGGAAGCTCTAATACCGGATAAAAGTGGTTTGGACCAAATCGGAGGCCGAATGTTTTTTGCATTTTTGCTGACTTGCTTGCCTTTGAGGTGCTCTTTGGGGGGGTTCTGGGTGTTTGTGGGTGAGTTTTGGGGTCTGGGAGCACTGCTGGGACAGTCTAATCTTGATTTCATTTGCTTTTCAGGAAATCCGTGGTAGAAAAGGGGAGTTAGGGCATAGCTGCACAGCGCGTTTGGACTGGTTGGGGGTGTTGTGCTTTTTTGCGGGTAGGTTGGCGGGTCTTGGGGCATTCCTGAGAAGGTCTAATACCGGATAGAAGTGGTTTGGACAAAATCCATAAGGGAAAGCCTTTTGGCACTTTTTGTAACTTAGGGTTCGTTAGTATTTAGCCCTAGCACAGCGGTCTTCAATCTGTGGGGCCCGACCCCCAGGGGGGTCGTGGAGTCCTGGGAAGGGGGTTGCAGATTCTGCAGAGTGCAGTTCCTGGCATTGGGCTGAGGGTGCTCATGGCGGAGGCCGAATTCACACCGAGGTGTGAAAAACAATAACACCTCATTAACAAGAAAAAAGGCCTTTTAAAGACCTTTCAAGTACTTGGGTGTGACTGTGTGTGTGTCCCTGAAGCTGTTTCAGGGGCTCACATACACAAGCTGGGGGGGGGGAGGCTGGCTGGGGGAGTGGCTGTAGTTTAGCCCTTTGAGTTCAATGGATGATGCGCACCTGGAGCTGTGGGTCCCATGACACGTCCCCCGCCCCCAGCAGGGAGGCACAGAGATGCCCTCCTGTGAGCAGGAAAGAAGAAGGGCGATGACGCAGAGAGATACTGCCCCCCATGAGAGAGGCACAGAAAAGGTGGGTGGATGAATGATGGGTGGATGGATGGATGGATGTAAGGCTGAAGGATGGATGGATGTGGATGGATGTAAGGCTGAAGGATGGATGGATGTGGATGGATGAAAGGCTGAAGGATGGATGGATCTGTGAAAAGGTGGGTGGATGAATGCTGGGTGGGTGGATGGATGGATGTAAGGCTGAAGGATTGATGGATGTGTGAAAAGGTGGGTGGATGAATGATGAGTGGATGGATGAATGAAAGGGTGGATGGATGAATGATGGATGCATGGATGAAAAGATGAAAGGGTGGATGTATGAAGGATAGATGTATGGATGGAAGAATGAAAAGGTGGACGGATGAAGGATGGATGGATGACAGGGTGGATGGATGAATGATGGATGGATGTGTAAAAAGATGGGTGGATGAATGAAGGGTGAATGGATGGATGAAAGGGTGGATGGATGAATGATGGATGTATGGATGAAAGGATGAAAGGGTGGATGGATGAAGGATAGATTGGTGAAGGATAGATGTATGGATGGAAGAATGAAAGGGTGGACGGATGAAGGATGGATGGATGGATGGATGGATGGATGGATGGATGAAAGGGTAGATGGATGAATGATGGATGGATGGATGTGTAAAAAGATGGGTGGATGAATGATGGGTAAATGGATGGATGAAAGGGTGGATGAGTAAAGGATGGATGTATGGATGGATGAAGGATGGATGTATGGATGGAAGGATGAAAGAATAGATGGATGGATGTGTGAAAGTGTGGGTGGATGAATGATGGAGGGATGTTATGAGGTCTAACAGGCACATTTATGGTTGTCAAAAGTTGATGATGAGGAGTACCAGTTTCTAGAAACTTTTCTCCTTACGCCTAAGAAGGTTTTACAAGGGGGTCTCAGCATCAAAAAGTTTGAAGACCTCTGCCCTAGCAGCAGGATTGCATGTGTTTCGGGGTGTTCTAGATTTTTGCAACTGAGTTCTGGGGTCTTAAAGCAATCGTGAGAATGTGTAATTTTGGTTGCAAGTCATTTGAAGAAAATCCATGGTGGGAAAGGGGGGATTTGGCATAGTTAAAGAAAGCCTTTGCCACTATTCTTAACTTAGGGCTCGTTAGGGTTAGCAGTATTTCTATTGCATGTGTTTGGGTGGGGGGGTTTTCGAGTCTTGGAGCGATGCTGGCTATGGATACTTTTGCTTGCTTGCAAGTGGTTTGAATACAATCCACGGTGGGTAAGGGGGTATTTGGGCCTACTTTTACTTTCAAAGTACGTTTTGTCACCAGTTTTCTGCTAGGCCTCGTTTTTTGAGATCTGATTGGGGGTCTTCTACATTTTTGAGACTGGCTTTAGTAAGGGTCTGGGTGAGAGCACTGCTGGGAAGGTCTAATTTTGTTCTAAAACACAGTTTACAGTACACCTAGCTTGAGGGGAAAGATCCGCTAAATTAATTTGCCCATACTTATTTATCCTTCAAAAGGTGACTCAGACAGAGTACGCACTTTCAAAAATATTTTACTGTCTATTAGGAAAATCAAAGTGTGACTTTTTGCACTACACAGCGTACATACCTTATATTTATTTATCAGTGGTGTTCTAATATCACTTCCTGTTTTTCGTTCAATAATTACAGGCCGGGTTTCAGTCTGTGCAATGGGGAAAAAAGGATGGAGTCAGGCTTCACATTAGCGAGCCGCAATTCAGCATCCGCCAGGCAGGCAGTGGACAGGGTGTCTTCTGGTCACCAACATTGATGGACGAAGCGTCAGTCATAGTCATAAAAGTCATAGTCATAAAAATTTGTATAGCGCACTACATACCCAGAGGGTTTCAAGGCGCTTAGGAAGGGGAGGAGGATTATTTGTCAAATATCCACGTTTTAAGCTGCTTTCTGAACGCTAGGTGGTTCTGGGTGAGGCGAAGGTAAGCGGGGAGTGAGTTCCATGTTTTAGCAGCCAGGTATGAAAAGGATCTGCCTCCCATGGTGGTCTTGTTGATGCGGGGTACAGTGGCGAGGGCTTGGCTGGAAGAACGTAGTTGGCGGGAGGGGGTGTAGAAGGATAGTCGAGAGTTGAGGCAATCTGGGCCGATGTCGTAGAGTGATTTGTGTGCGTGGGTAAGCAGTCGGAAAGTGATCCTCTTATTGACGGGTAGCCAGTGGAGGTCTTTAAGGTGACCAGAGATGTGTTCGTTGCGTGGGATGTCAAGTATGAGCCTGGCTGAGGCGTTTTGGATTCGTTGGAGTTTCTTCTGGAGTTTAGCGGTGGTACCTGCGTAGAGGGTGTTTCCGTAGTCCAGTCGGCTCGTGACCAGAGCGTGGGTGACTGTTTTCCTTGTTTCGGAGGGGATCCAGCGAAATGTTTTTCTGAGCATGCGAAGAATGTTGAAGCAGGAAGAGGATACGGCGTTGACTTGTCTGTTCATTGAGAGTGAAGAATCCAGGATGACGCCAAGGTTCCGTGCGTGGTCTGTCGGGATGGGTGCTTTTCCGAGGGCTTCCGGCCACCAGGAGTCGTCCCAAGCAGAGGGGGATGTACCTAAGATGAGGACTTCTGTTTTGTCTGAGTTCAGTTTCAGACGGCTTTGTTTCATCCATTCGGCAACTTCTTTCATTCCTTCGTGTAGGTTAGTTTTGGCGGTGTTGGGGTCTTTGGTGAGAGATAGGATCAGTTGGGTGTCATCCGCGTAGGAGATGATGTTGAGGTTGTGTTGTCGTGCGATGGCCGCGAGGGGGCTCATGTAAACGTTGAAGAGGGTGGGACTGAGTGAGGATCCTTGTGGTACGCCACAGATGACTTCAGTGGCCTCGGACTTGAATGGTGGGAGGCGGACTCTCTGTGTTCTTCCGGAGAGGAAGGAGGTGATCCATTCAAGTGCTTTTCCTTGTATTCCGATGTTTCTGAGGCGCTGTAGAAGGGTGCTGTGGCAGACTGTATCGAATGCTGCAGAGAGGTCGAGGAGGATGAGGGCGACTGTGTCTCCATTGTCCAGTAGAGTTCGAATGTCGTCTGTTGCTGCGATGAGGGCGGTCTCAGTGCTGTGTTTTGCTCGGAAGCCAGATTGTGAGGGGTCGAGGGATTTGTTGGCTTCGAGGAAGGCGGCGAGCTGGTTGTTGACGGCTTTCTCGATGACTTTGGCCGGGAATGGAAGAAGCGAGATGGGGCGGTAATTTTTGAGTTCGGTGGGGTCCGCTGTTGGTTTTTTCAGAAGGGCGGTGAGTTCAGCGTGTTTCCAGTCTTCTGGGAAGGTAGCGGAGTTGAAGGAGCAGTTGATGACGTCTCGGAGGTGCGGTGCTATGACGGAGTCTGCTTTGTTGAAGATGTGGTGAGGGCATGGGTCTGTGGGGGATCCTGAGTGGATGGAATTCATCAGGCGGATGGTGTCCTCAGTGGAGATTGGGTTCCAGGCGTTAAGGGTGTTCTCGGGGGGAGGATGGTCAGCAGATGGTAGGGTGAGTTAGTTTCCGGGTTGGTTGTCAAAGCTGTTGTGGATGTCTGCAATCTTGTTGTGGAAAAAAGAGGCTAGGGAGTCGCAGAGGGTTTGAGAGGGGGTGATGTCGTTGGAGTTGGCCGAGGGATTGGAAAATTCCTTGACGATGTTGAAAAGTTCTTTGCTGTTGTGGGTGTTGTTGTCAAGTCGATCCTTGAATGCTGTTTTCTTGGCTTTTCGGATCAGTTGGTGGTGAGTGCGGGTGGCGCTTTTGAAGGCGTCCTTGGTGCTGGTGGTTGGGTCTTTTTTCCAGGCCTTTTCAAGGGAGCGGCAGACTTTCTTGGATTTCTTGAGATCATCGTTGAACCATGAGGCTTTCTTGCTGCCAGGTTTGCTTTGACGTTTTTTCGGTGGTGCTAAGGTGTCGGCGGTGTTGGATAACCATAGGGTGAGGTTGGAGGCGGCTTCGTTGGCGTTAGAAGAGAGGGCTGGGGAGTTTCGAAGGAGCGATGCGGAGATTTGGTCCGTGGTGATTTTGTTCCAGTTTCTTTGCAGGGTAGGTTGGGAGTGGTTGATGGGTTTCGGCTTGTTGTAGGTGAAGTGAACGCAGCTGTGGTCGGTCCATAGGAGATCCGTAGTGTGGCTGAAGGAGACATGTTTGCTGGATGTGAAGATGGGGTCGAGTGTGTGACCTGCGATGTGGGTGGGGGAAGTGACTAGTTGTTTAAGTCCGAGGTTGGCGAGGTTGTCCACGAGGGTGGCGGTGTTGTGGTCGTTTATCTTCTCAAGGTGAAAGTTGAGGTCTCCCAGAAGGATGTATTCTTTGGAGGGAAGCGCGTGTGGAGTGATGAAGTCCGTGATGTCTTCACTGAATTTTGCGCGGGATCCTGGTGGTCTGTAGAGGAGAGTGCCTCTGAGTGTTGTTTTGGGGTCGATGTGGATCTGGAAGTGAAGGTGTTCGGAATTGGCGAGGTTGGCGTCAGAGCTGGTTGAGATGCGGATAGATTTCTTATGGACGATAGCGATTCCTCCTCCTGTGTGGCTGGTACGGTCTTTGCGGGTGATCTTATAGTCTGGAATGGAGGAGTGCCGCTAATAAGAGGAATTGTTTGCTGCATGCAACTTACTTACCAAATTCAACAGGACAACTACAACAACAAACAGATACAGTATCCATTGTTTTCTTCTATGAGTGTGTCTGCATTTCTTGGATCTCTCTCTGCTTCTAAATTGATCCCTACAGCCATTCTAAAGGGTTTTTCACGTTTAATACTTTATTCGACAGCATTGTCATAAAAGTATGTTTCCCTAAGCTAAACAGAATAAATACTACGCTAAAATTTTAAGATCAGCATAAAATACATATTAAATACCATCAATTTATACAGTGCTGGCGAATATTTCAATTTATAAAATTCATACATTATAAAATCCGAGTCACAGTACAAGGCCTTAACGAGTTGAATTATCATTGTAATTACATTTCCCATGATTACTTACAGTTTAAAATGCGCGTGCGTATTATTCAGGCCCACCCCATGTATTTGGCTACAGCGATAGCAAGATTGGGGGCACAATTTGATCTTAATATCCTTAGTGCCTCTAGATATTTCCTTATCCCCAAATTCCTACAAACCGGTTTTAGCCATCTACTTCATGGGGCAGCGTATAGTGAGCAGGCAAACAGAAAATGTGGGATGTCCTCTATATGTACTTTACAATAGGAGCAAGTATTTACATTGCCAGGGGACCATTTGACAGTGAAGGCATTAAGGGGTAGGGAGCCAATTCTAAACTGAAAATACAGCTTCCTATCTAGGGGTTTATAAATCAAGTCCCAGTACTCTTCGCATTTAGGGGTAATTTTAGAGTCCAAGAACTTGGATGTCAACATGGATGGTTGGTTGGAAGTCAAAACAGTATTATGTATCATGTCCCAATACATTTTTTTCAATGATGCCTTAGATGGAAAGGCATGTGGGTCTACTGCAGTCCACAGGTGATATAGGTGCAATTTTGGGAGCAAGTTCCTAATTTCTTTAAGCCAGGATATTTTATGAAACCGATCAGAGCTAACAACGTCCGTAAGGGCAGATGCGTAATGTCCCAATTCAGGAGTAGTCTTTATGCGCCTCCAGTATAGGAGGGGACGCAATCTGGCCATGTCCTCGATCTTTTTCCTCCCAAGATCGTATTGGAGCGGGATCGATGGAGTGCTCTGCGGGACACCAGCCATTCAACGAAGGAATTTGTTTTCTGCAATGACCAGTGTACTCAAGTTGGTAAAGCCCCATAGCTCTGATCCGTAAAGGCAAGCGCCCAGCACTTTCATACTGTACATCTCCATTATTGGCTGAATGGGTTTTGTAAATGAAGATTTATGTTTTTGTGCTATAGCCCCGGCCAATTGGAAGGTGGGGGGTGCGTTGATTTTTGTAGCTATTACTATTCTT
>NW_028245781.1:0-54375 GCF_964263255.1 Lissotriton vulgaris | reverse complement strand
GCCCCTGGCACGTTTGCAGAGGGGGAACTAATTCCCCTTGAATACTGGGGGTCCCGGGGGCCAACTAGCCCACCAGGAACCTCCAGTATGTGCCAGGGGGCTGCGTTGCAGAGAGGTGTAAAAAGGGGCGTGGCCTTGAGGAAATATAAATTTTATGGTCAAGTAATGTTCCCTAGCGTGTACCCCACCGTCTCCATGTGCCAGTTTAAAATGCATGTAACTTCCCTCCTGTGCCAGCTATGAAGACGCAAATACATTTGCGTCCAACGTTAACATGTCCTCTTTCAGACCCACCCTGAATGGGTTGAATATTCCGTTCCTAAGTATGCCATGCCAACGTCTTTTTGTGGTGTACTTTACACGTTTTTCAGCTCTGGCAAAGTAGGCCCCGAATTCTGCCATCGAGCCTTTTTCTTGTTTTCTGACTCTGAAAGCTTCAGCCTAGGCTGTCTGTGTACCCGTGACCTCTGCCTTACTCCCTGTGCGGCTCATGGCGCTTAGCTCAGCCTGCTGCCTGCCAAGACTGTATTCAACCTTCGAAATTATCTGTTCCGCTCCTCGAAAATGCATTCCTGCCTACTAGTTTAAGTAAACATTCCCCCAGCTGCAGAGCAAAGGGCCCGGCCTCACTGTCTCCGTGCAAGTAATTCATAGCCTCTGTTACCATGGAAGGCCCATGCCCCTCGCATCTCATGCAGACACTTAGGCGCTTATACACGCACTCACAGTCAGTATGGAATAGCCTCTGCCCAAGAGACCTTTCCCTCTAGATAGTATGGTTCCCAAACATCAGATATCAGATATGATAGAAGTACGAGTTGATCTGACATGCCAGACTTCTGTCTCTTTCCGCCAGTGTAAATGTCAAGTTCCCTGCACCCGTCTGTTTCACGTCAATCATACGTCATGCAGCTGCGCGCGCATCCATGCCTCAGATTTCTGCTGACTTTACAAATTTCTGCTTTGTTGCCACCCACTTGTGACACCTATCTGTGACGTTTCTAGTACACCCCTCCATGTTCACGCCCAGTTCACGCCTTCTAATTACGTATCACTATCACGTGGATGCTGTTATCTTGTTTCTCTCAGCTGTTACGCCTACTGTATTGGTTTCTATAATGCAACTTAAGTATATAAGCTATGTATTGTCAATAAAATATTGCTCTATCCCTTCCTGAACCCCTGTGGTTGCAGGAACATGATATCCAGGTCTTGACCATTCCTTTTTAAGGAATAAAACCCCTAACACCACGGACTCTGCCTCTTTCTTTCCGATTGAGTTATTATTGATTAAGTACTTACCTGCATAGAAATTAAGACGGTAAATTAAATATTTACCACATTATTTTGGCGCCCGAACAGGGGCCCCTCCCCCACCCCACGCGCCGGTTGGTGCGTTGCAAGCTCTGTCCCCTGGCATCAGTTAGACGGAACTACGCGTACTGGCAGGATTTCCTGTATCTCCCTCTGGCCCACGGAGGTGACGAAGACTGCGATCAGCACCCAGACGAGGCGGTGAGGAGTGCGGAGGATCCCGACCAGAGCCTAGCTGAAAGAAGCAAGGTCCGAGGTGTCAAGAGGCCCACCAGTTTTCCGAAGTATCCATGTGTCGAGTCCAGTCCGGTCCAGTCCAGTCGAGTTTTCCGAGGCCTTCCGTTCCGTGCTTCCCGGTGAGTACCATTGCTGGGTCGTATCTAGACGGGTGCATTATTATGTATCCGGTAAAGACGTGTTTGGGTACACAAATGCGGTCTGCACTGTTTTAGACAGTGTATCTGTGCTGTTTAGCAGTACATCAGTTATCTAAAGTCTGCACTGTTTTAGACAGTGTATCTGTGCTGTTTAGCAGTACATCAGTTATCTAGGGTAGAGATATATGTTCCAAATGTTTTTATGTGATTAATGTTGTGGTATGAGTGATTGTGTAATGTACATTATTGTGTTTTTGTGTAACTAGCTGTGTTCCGTATCGAGTATTCAGTACTAAGTAACAAGATGCCGTTCTTCAATAAGTTAAAGCAGATAGGAACTAGGAAAGGGATACTAGAGGAAGAAATTCCTATTCCCCCTAGGGACACGCCTGGAAATTTCATGTATCATAAACATGGCATAGACGCCATATTGTATCTAGATTTATGGGCCGATTATACTAAGCACTTAGACGAGAAACACAGATGGCCAGTTACAGGAACATGGGATGCCGAGTGCATCATGAAGGTAGAAGAAGCACTATGGAAAAAGAAAGCCAGACAATCGCAGAAAGACGCCATAGAATTTTGGCGTAAGGAATCACATAAACGTGCTGAAAAAGCACTCCGTAGAGAAGACAGACTTAAAGAATCAGATAGAGCCCGAGAGAATGAATTAGTTAATGAAGGAATCCGAGTAAAAACAGAACAAGTAGACCGCGCACGAAACAATCTCGTAAATGGTATGTATCTTGTGGCCGAGGGTTCGCCTGAAGCCACTTCCGAAATACCGAAAAACCTGCCGTTACCATTGGTCCCAACTAAAGTAAATCACAAGACCACCAAAGATATATTCCTTGCCGCTTATCTAGACGATGTAGCACCCGCTTACACCAATCCACGTGCCCGCGTCCCGCCTACTGACGGTGACGGAGGTGGTAACCCGCCTCCAGACCCTACCCCGCCATTACCGCAATCAGGTTTCCCCGTTCGACAGTCCGCCGTTCCTCCACCTCCACCACTTCCTGCACCTAAAATTGATATACCGAAACCGCTTCTACCTGATCCTACTAAAAGACAAGTTCAAGTACACATACAGACTCCACAGAGAGATAATGTCCAAGCTTCCGCCTCAGGAGGTGCGACCGGGGGTTACCGTACCCCGCCACCAACACACAGATTACAGCTTAGGGATATGCAGAACCCTTTTACGTTCCAATCACCCCGTCTCAACATACTCAAAGAGCCGCTTCCAGTTTGCAGATACGATCCAGTACCCGGCAAAGACGATAGGATGTTGATAGCATCACTACGATTGCGACAAGCTACAGATTACCTAATATTATTCTCAGGAATGAAAGAGCACTTAGATAGAATATATCATTTTGTCCAGACTGGGGAAAATCCCGAAAGTATTAAGGAGGCCCTGGAACACCAGAAGGTTGACACTCAAGCATATATATTACGTTTTTTCATAAATTGTCTAATAAGAGACCGAGACAGGCCTGGGGTAGACCAGGATGAAATGGAAGCACTAAGCAAGTGGGGTCAAAATATATCCGAAGGAAAACATGATAAAGGGGGTTGTATAGCCAGTATGTACAAGAGAATAAGGAAAGCAGTGATAGAAATACACGAAAAAGAAAAAGAAAGTGCCCGGAATGAATCTTCCGAGGAAGAAGGACCTGAAGAACAAGAAAAGACTACAGACACGATAGCGTATGTAGGTAAGGGAACTTACCTTAGGAAAGGCATTCGTCCGGAAAGCAAGAGAGTTTTTCTCTCTGGCATAACAAAACCGAATTCTCCGGAACATCAGTTCCAAGAGACTGATAAAAGGCTTCGAGAACGAATGGGGTACCATGTACTCAATTCTATGGATGAACAAGAACTAGCCCGGTCAGCAGTATTATGGGCTGACAATCCTAATATATATAATGATGACACAGTAGCACAGACATTTCTGAACCTATCTCCAGACGAACAGAAATTAGCAGGTGTATACATGATTCAGCACCTCCTCACGTTATACAGAAACCGACATTCTGATCCAGGTCCCTTACACGATACATTAGAAACACTACTCATGGACAGATGGAGAGGTCTAAGTACCAGTTTAATTCAAATAATCCTAGAACAATGACACAGATATAACACCTTTTTAGGTCCACAATATGTTCCCGCTCCGCCCCCAGAAAGAAAAATGTATCATACGGAGCGTCGCATTGAAAGTCAGAATCCCTTACGAGAAGTACATCCAGTTATGGGCACCGATAATACCCTGAAACGTGTGTATGTTTACACACCTTTAACGAAGTTAGAATTGTTAGAAATGAAGAAACTAGTACCTTGTCATGATAAAGACCCTACAGGTTTTCACAGAGAACTTAAAGACATGTTACTCATGGGAGATTACACATATACAGATATTATGAAATTGTTAAAGGTACTGCTGCCTACCGGCATCTACGAGAAACTTAAGGAAAAAGAATGGGAGGTAGGAGATAAAAAGATTATATGGACAGAAATAGAGGACGAGGAAAAAGGTCGTATCCCAGGGCTAGGCCTTGGGGACAAAGCAAAAGCATTACCAGGTCTAATAGTACAAGTCTTACCAAGATTATTAACAACTAAAAAGGAAGACTGGGACGCAATCTCAGCCTGTAAACAAAAACACGATGAAGATACCAGCGATTTCTATTCAAGATTTGAGAAATGTTTTATTATTAATAGTGGCCTAAAACCAGGTAGCGAGTCATACCCGCATCTTTTTGTATCAAAGTTAGTTGAGAATTCCTTGACCGCAGTCAAGAATCGCGTATATAAAGTTGAAAGTACATGGCAAGCAAATACGCCATCACAAATGTTACAAATGTTACAGTACCACCAGAACAGAATTAGAGAAGAACAGGATCACGAACAGAAACGTATGAAAGACACGAAAATGAAAATGTTAGTGGCCCAGTCGGTTCCAGCCGACGGCCAGAGAAAAGGTACGACACAGACAGGAAATTCAGCAGCTCCCGTTAAAGGGACATGCAACTATTGCAAGAAGCCAGGTCACTACGTACATGAATGTCCAGTCCTGCAACATAATATAGCAACAGGTAAAACTAAGGAAAGACCGCATCCACCTAGACAAGGCCAGGTTCAGCAACAGACTTCACCGAATTCCCAACCTATGCATGCTCCACATACAGCACAAACCGCAGCGGTATCACAGTCACAGTCACAGCCCATAGCCGCAACGCAGCAAGTTTCACGGCAGATGTGCCAGTATGCCCAATCTGATTATCCCGATTATCAGCGATACACATGAAACAGCCTAGAGAGGGAAGTTGGCTTGCCTCTTATTGAGATTCCTGTGGATCAAGAGGGTCCTTATGTACACAGTCAAGTATTGGGAAAAGACAGAAAATTTTTAATTGACACAGGGGCAAGCCGCACAACAATTAGCCATGACGAAGTCCCAGGGGCACCCCTCTCAGGCTCACAGAATGTTTCCCTTGGTTTTTCAGGACAGCCTATTGTAAATGAGGTATCAGAACCAGTCCCCTTGGCTGTGGGTCCATTATCACGTGTTACAGACTTGTTACTTACGAAATCATGTCCAGAAAACTTGTTAGGAATAAAGACATTGAAGGCACTAGGAGCAGTGATATGTTGTTCTCCAGAAGGAGTTAGACTTTTCTTGCGTGACTTTAAAGGTCACTATGTATTACGAGAATTTGATGTCAGATTGAAAAATGTACCGAAACACCTGTGGGCACAAGGCCCAACCGATGTAGGCTGCATGCACATTACACCATACCGTGTTACACTCAGACCAGGAGTTGTTTTGCCGCGCATCAGACAATACAAATTACCACCCGATGCTGTAGTGGCTTTACTGGAAATCATTGAAGAGCTTATTGCCCAAGGAGTGGTCGTAGAGACCGACTCCAATATCTGTAATTCCCCTATCATTCCGATTCTTAAACGTACTGACCCCAATGCACCGCCAGTATATCGGTTGGTGATTGATTTACGAGAACTGAATAAATGCATCGTTCCACAATTCCCTGAGGTTCCCGACATATCATCCCTATTGACTGCTATCGATTCTGAAGCAACGTTCTTTACTGTAATTGACCTCAAGAACGCCTTCTTCAGCGTGCCTATTGACCCAGAGAGCCAATACCTCTTCGGATTCAGTTTAAATGGACGAAGTTTCAAATTTTCACGCGCACCTCAAGGATTCACAGAAAGCCCCAGAATCTATAGTCAAGCACTGAAAAGACAACTCGATTGTATTCAGATGCCAGTTAACACCGCTTTACTGCAATATGTCGATGATCTGCTGATCACCGCACGAAGTGAACCCGAATGTGAACAAGCATCACTGACAGTTTTACATTTTCTGGCCGACAAGGGGTACAAGGTATCCCCTTCGAAGCTACAATTCTGTGTTCAGCAAGTTGTGTACTTGGGTCACTTGCTGTCCAAAGTGGGGAGACAGCTCACTCCTGATCGCATTCAGTTAATTGTAAATATGCCACAACCCCAGACACAAAAGGAAGTGCGGGCCTTTATAGGCCTCACCTCGTACTGTAGACAATGGATTCCTCAGTATGCATTTCTAGCTAAACCACTCATTCAGTTGACAACACAGGAGGCAGCGACTTCGACTGTCCTCCCTTGGACTCAGGAACATACACAAGCCTTTGAGGAATTAAAGAAAGCTTTATGTCAAGCACCAGTTTTAGCAACACCATGTTACAGCAAACCTTTTACACTTTTTGTTACAGAACGTGATGGTACGGCGTTGTCTGTCCTCACTCAAGATCAAGCAGGTTCACATAAGCCTTGCGCTTATTTTTCAAGTACATTGGATTCAGTAGCCCAGGCACTCCCTGCGTGCTTGAAGTCAGTAGCAGCAACAGCATTAGCAATCAGACAGAGCGACCCAATTGTTTTAGGACACCAATTAACAGTACAAGTTCCACATTCTGTAGAGGTTCTTTTAAATCGAACCCAGACTCAACACTTGACTATAGCACGACTGACAGGTTATGAATTGACACTATTCCAGCCACACATAGAAATCAGACGCTGTAACATCCTGAATCCCGCAACATTGTTACCCTCGATTATGACTAATTCAGCCCCGCATGATTGTATAGAGATCATTAATGCAGTAACAAAGCCCCGACGAGACTTAACCGATGTTCCATTGACAAATCCAGACCTGACACTTTATGTGGATGGTTCATGTATGAGAACAAATACAGGAGAGTTAGTGGCCGCCTATGCAGTGACCACTGAAACTGAAGTAAAGGAAACATATCGTATTGATACACTGTCCGCTCAAGCAGCAGAGCTCATCGCTCTGACCCGAGCCTGCACACTAGCCAAGAACAGAAATGTTAATATATACACAGATTCACGTTATGCTTTCGGAGTCGTACACGACTTCGGAGTGTTATGGCAAGAACGAGGTTTCCTGACCTCTCACGGTGCCAAGATCCAACATGGTCCTCTCATTCAAGCACTGTTAGAAGCAATACATCTGCCTTCAGGTATATCCGTCATGAAGTGTAAAGCACATACTAAAATTACAGATTCTGTTTCCCAGGGTAACGACCTGGCAGACCAGACAGCAAAACATACAGCATTGACTCACACTCAGACAACTGACGTGACAAAGACAATAGTACCGACACATTGTATGACAGTTAGGGATCCCACACTAGATGTAATCGATATTCAAACACATGCTACTACAGATGAAATAAAGAAATGGACCGAACTAGGAGGGATCCAGACAGATCAAGGATGGATGACGAAGGGAAAATCTACATGGTTTCTCCCCGACTCTATGGTTCAAGTCATAATCAATACAGCACATAGTCCAGCACATCTAGGAGAGAAAGCAATGTTAGACAGTTTACAGAATCTCTGGTATAACAAACACTTACGAGCAGCAGCAAAACAGAAAGTGCGTACTTGCATGATCTGTTGTCAGTTCAATCCAGGTAAAAGCGTCCCTGTAGAGCAAGGTGGATTTCATCCTCCCGATCACCCTTTTGAAGTCCTCCAGATGGATTATATCCAGATGGACCGTTGTCGAGGATTCAAATATGTCCTCGTAATTGTTTGTGCACTTTCCCGTTGGACCGAAGCATATCCAGTCCCAGATTATACGGCTCCGACCACTGCCAGGCAGCTGGTTCGAGACTTCTTCCCACGATACGGCTTGCCTCGTGTCGTGTACTCAGATAACGGACAGCCATTCTCATCCGAACTTATGAGACAGGTTTCCTTGCTGCTAGGATATCAGTGGAGATTCCATTGTGTCCGACATCCCGAAGCCGCTGGCCTTGTAGAGAGGCATAATCAGACATTAAAAACACGTCTTGCTAAAGTTTCTAAAGAGAAAGGGGTCGACTGGATAGTCGCCCTGCCAGTTGCATTATTCTATATGAGGATGGTCGCCCACTCGCGATCTGGACTATCCCCGTATGAAGTGGTTTTTGGCAGACCACCGAATATGTGGGGGACGCCCATACCGAAGAAAATTACCGATGTTGATTGTAATATGTTGACAGATTACCTTGCCTCCTTGATGTCTGCACTCCAATCATGTCGTTCACAGGTTGCCGCAGCCTTCCCTGACAACACTGATGTAAAGCCGCATGATGTCCGTCCCGGCGATCTGGTCCTAATTAGGAATTTTGACAGGAAAAGTCCGCTGGAGCCCCGCTGGAAAGAGCCGAAGACCGTCCTTCTCACCACGAGGACCGCTATCAAAGTTGAAGGCAGAAAGGGGTGGATCCATACAAGTCATATAAAAAAGTGCAATGAACTGATACCAGAAAAAGACTCGTCCACCCCTTCCAAAGACTGTATCGAACCTAGTGACTTTAAAGTTCCGAAACAAGAGACAACTCCCCAAGAGGAGTATAAACTGAAACTTCGATCTAGCAAGTCAGACAGTTTAATTGTTTAAGTCCTCCCCTAGGTGAATCGGTTAAATAGTTTCTGACATGTATCCCCTAGATCGAGATAGAGAGAGAGAGAAACAACTCAAGAAACACGCATATTGTAAATCACTACGTAGTCACTGTATAGTGACATTATTGATTATGTTTTTTCTAAGTCTTCTGATTATTGTTGCAAGTATATTGCTTTCTATATATTATCCTATTTTCAAGCGTGAACAATCTGCTTATAATGTCACTGCTGAACATTCTTTTAGTAAATTACCTCCCCACGAACTTTCTTACAGACTTGCGCTGCGCAACAACACATTCATTAGTATGTTACATCACTCCCATCAGACTAACAATGCTACAAACTGTTGGATATGTGGCCGACTCCCTCCCTACCAGAAATACAAGGGAGTTCTGCCCCTCTTCCCGTACCCATTCACTCACAATGGTTCCTGTGGTGCCTGGTTTAGAATAATCAATTCCGTAGATCCTGATATTGCTGTTTTTAAAGGGAGCTGGGTTTGGGGAAACTTGAACTTAGTTCTGCTTAATGCCTGTTATCCTGACAAGAAGGGACTTCCCATAAGAATAGGAACTGATCTAGAAAATGAAGTATATGGATTAGGTAATTATACAATTAACCTTATGATTCTTACTGTTGAGTCTGAAGCTACACCAGTCCTCCCTGCTATGTCAGTATTACCAGTCACGGGTGATTTATGTGTCAGAAAGAAGGGTTCAGTACACTTAGGTCATAGTAAATGCACTACTGTGGTCGAATTCAGTGATCAAGGCAAATCTTCCTTCAGAGCAACTCGTCATTCTTACTTTGTTTGTGGTCATACCGCATACATACGTTCTGCCCCTCTTCCCGTACCCATTCACTCACAATGGTTCCTGTGGTGCCTGGTTTAGAATAATCAATTCCGTAGATCCTGATATTGCTGTTTTTAAAGGGAGCTGGGTTTGGGGAAACTTGAACTTAGTTCTGCTTAATGCCTGTTATCCTGACAAGAAGGGACTTCCCATAAGAATAGGAACTGATCTAGAAAATGAAGTATATGGATTAGGTAATTATACAATTAACCTTATGATTCTTACTGTTGAGTCTGAAGCTACACCAGTCCTCCCTGCTATGTCAGTATTACCAGTCACGGGTGATTTATGTGTCAGAAAGAAGGGTTCAGTACACTTAGGTCATAGTAAATGCACTACTGTGGTCGAATTCAGTGATCAAGGCAAATCTTCCTTCAGAGCAACTCGTCATTCTTACTTTGTTTGTGGTCATACCGCATACATACGTTTACCCCCAGATTGGGATGGTACCTGTTACATTGCATTCCTTCTGCCACCTGTTTTCCTAGCCCCTCCTGATTATCACAGAAATATAAACCTAGTAAAGAGTAGACTTCGAAGAGGTCTCCCGATTGTCGACTACACTGAAACGGCATTGGAGCAATACACAGATTTCAATAGAGGATTCTTTTTCTTCATAGGTCCCGTCCAGAACAGCAAACTAATACGTAGATTAACTAGAACACTCGAAGCAGTAGTGAATGAAATGACCTCCGCCCTAGGTAACTTAACAGAGGAGCAGTCCGCCATGCGGGTTGTTGTCCTTCAGAATCGTCTTGTTATTGACGTCATCTTGACAGACAGAGGCGGAGCTTGTAAGGTCATCGGGTCAAGTTGCTGTGTTTTCATTCCAGAAAACGCGCCAACGGTATACCAAGCTATTACACGTCTTCATAAAATTGCAAGTTTGATACATCAGAATCCAGGCACCTGGACTTGGTCCGGTTAGTTCTGGACAACGTTGACCGCTTGGGGATGGAAGCTTCTATCCTTCCTGGGCATTGCCCTTGTCATAGTATTCAGTTGCTGCCTGTGCCTACAGTGTGGGCCAGCGATTTGTGGCCTGTGCGTCACTTCATGTATTGAACATTCCAGTTTTCACTTAAAACGCGAAAAGAAGAAAGAAGAGCAAATGATGTTACAAGAACAGACTGATCGTTTTATGAGAATCGATATATCATGAAGGGTCCGTAGGGAACAAGGAGGGAATGAGGAAATATAAATTTTATGGTCAAGTAATGTTCCCTAGCGTGTACCCCACCGTCTTCATGTGCCAGTTTAAAATGCATGTAACTTCCCTCCTGTGCCAGCTATGAAGACGCAAATACATTTGCGTCCAACGTTAACATGTCCTCTTTCAGACCCACCCTGAATGGGTTGAATATTCCGTTCCTAAGTATGCCATGCCAACGTCTTTTTGTGGTGTACTTTACACGTTTTTCAGCCCTGGCAAAGTAGGCCCCGAATTCTGCCATCGAGCCTTTTTCTTGTTTTCTGACTCCGAAAGCTTCAGCCTAGGCTGTCTGTGTACCCGTGACCTCTGCCTTACTCCCTGTGCGGCTCATGGCGCTTAGCTCAGCCTGCTGCCTGCCAAGACTGTATTCAACCTTCGAAATTATCTGTTCCGCTCCTCGAAAATGCATTCCTGCCTACTAGTTTAAGTAAACATTCCCCCAGCTGCAGAGCAAAGGGCCCGGCCTCACTGTCTCCGTGCAAGTAATTCATAGCCTCTGTTACCATGGAAGGCCCATGCCCCTCGCATCTCATGCAGACACTTAGGCGCTTATACACGCACTCACAGTCAGTATGGAATAGCCTCTGCCCAAGAGACCTTTCCCTCTAGATAGTATGGTTCCCAAACATCAGATATCAGATATGATAGAAGTACGAGTTGATCTGACATGCCAGACTTCTGTCTCTTTCCGCCAGTGTAAATGTCAAGTTCCCTGCACCCGTCTGTTTCACGTCAATCATACGTCATGCAGCTGCGCGCGCATCCATGCCTCAGATTTCTGCTGACTTTACAAATTTCTGCTTTGTTGCCACCCACTTGTGACACCTATCTGTGACGTTTCTAGTACACCCCTCCATGTTCACGCCCAGTTCACGCCTTCTAATTACGTATCACTATCACGTGGATGCTGTTATCTTGTTTCTCTCAGCTGTTACGCCTACTGTATTGGTTTCTATAATGCAACTTAAGTATATAAGCTATGTATTGTCAATAAAATATTGCTCTATCCCTTCCTGAACCCCTGTGGTTGCAGGAACATGATATCCAGGTCTTGACCATTCCTTTTTAAGGAATAAAACCCCTAAGAACTCTAACACCACGGACTCTGCCTCTTTCTTTCCGATTGAGTTATTATTGATTAAGTACTTACCTGCATAGAAATTAAGACGGTAAATTAAATATTTACCACAGCCTCTTTACACCTCTTTGCAAGGCAGCCCCCTGGCGCATTTGCAGAGGGGGAAATAATTCCCCGTGAATACTGGGGATCCCTGGGGGCCAACTAGCCCACCAGGAACCTCCAGTATGTGCCAGGGGGCTGCGTTGCAGATACGTGTAAAAAGGGGCGGGCTTCTTTACATGTCTCTGCAAGGCAGCCTCTTGGAGCATTGCAAAGGGGGAACTAATTCCCCTTGAATACTGGGGGTCCCTGGGGGCCAACTAGCCCACCAGGAACCTCCAGTATGCGCCAGGGGGCGGCGTTGCAGCGAGGTGTACAAGGGGCATGGCGTGTGTAGGTGAGTAAATGTAAGTATGATCCACTGTTTACATAAGTCAATAAGATGTCTTTATAAGTGCTAGTGTGTAATGTTGAAATAGGCGTATAAGTATATTTGTTAGTGTTCTGTTAATTATTCTCTGCATTAAACACTGAATCTATAGGCAAGTGATAGGATATGTGTATAGATCTATGAATCACCGAGTGGGTGTTTAGAAATTACTATTGTTGTGTCAATGGTTTGAAACAGGACACTTTCTATTATATAGTGAGTGAAAAATATTATACTAGTGTGTGATAAGGTGTATTTCATTGTCACATGGATGATGTCATCAGTGATGTCATCAGTGATGTCATTTGAGTTGTCATCAGTGATGTCATCACTGATGTTGGAAGTTGTAAGTGTGATCTCCACATAAAATTGATTTTGTTTGCCAGGATTAATATCCGTTTTCTTTCAGCTCATAATATGAGGACCAGAGACAATTCCGTTTGCAGCAAGGTATCTTTATTTTTTATCAAACAACAAGGACAGCCGACACGTGTTTCGCCCCTCTTGGCGATTTGCGCCGGGGCTTTTTCAAGGCTGTTGAAGAGGGATAAGAGAGAAGTTTTTAAAATTGATGTGGTCTAAAAGCAGTTGACCCCAAGAAAGAACCCGAAGAACACCAAGTGTGTGAGAATGATTAGATTAATTCTTTAATACCAAGACGCCTAAAGAAACGATATCTGTGCTTAAAGAATATTGGTGCCTAAGTAAAAATGCAGTGATCAAGAAAGGTCCCAAAGGGGACGTGAAGCTAAAATCGGAAGAGAGTCATGGATGATTTAATAGTGCTGATTTACCTAAAAGCAAGAGTTGAGTGAGCGTGAACAGCAGTGTAAAGATGGAGTATCACTCTGTTCAAATGGTCAGGACAAAGAAAGACTCCCAAAGTGTTAAGGCACAGAAAAATATAAGTGAAGTCATAAGCAATGTAAACAATAAGATGCAGTCATAATACCTAAGTGGATTAAGTCACATCCAAGGTTCCTGTTTCATGATTGGTACATTGTTCATATAAAAATAAAGTTCTTCAATAAAAACATTTCCTGTCAATTTAAGCAGAACAGTTCATAAGTACAATAGAATTGGCATCTAGTCATGTATGTAACATATTAAATAAGACATTATGTCAGGCGAAATGTCTACTATATAAGTCAGAGAAAGTTAATTAATTGTGTATAAAAACGGCTCATGTAAATAAATATTGACCTCCTTGTTTATACATAATCTTTTCATGCATTTGGCACTTTTCTTGCATTTCTATGGCATATTTAAGACATGTGTACTCTAAGTTACTAAGTAGCTGGGTTGCGTCTGTATGATTGTCTTAGTGTGGACAGGAGTAATAATGGATCTTTCAACTGGGCATATATCAAAATGATCCGGCGAGGCCCAATCGCCCCACATACTCCACCCGTTAACAGGCTATTATGTGACTGAAACTGACTGACATGCCATCGGGTGTATTAGTATTGGAACACCGCAAAAAGAACTCTACACGGGGGCCGTTTTTGCGAAGGTGGTGTTAGAAACGAAATAGCAGGCGAGCCCCAGCATGCATAGTCTGCTGGAGTGGCACAGAATTGGGGAAGGCAAGTTGCATACGTTTCTATTCGAGGCGGGGATAGGGAATCACCCGTGTTGGACACGGGATTACGGAGAGCAGTTCAGCGTATAGCTAAAAGAGTGGTCAGTCCGCACTTACTTTTCAGGCTAATGCCTCCGTGTCTACGATCTTCCCGGCATGGCGATCCCTGCGTCAGGTCCTTCCGCATTTTGCAAGACGCGGTGATCCGGTATTTAAATGGGGTGACCCGGAAGTGGAGCTATACGTCCCGGTTTATTTATGTCATAAACTTTAAGCAAGAGTATTTATTGATAATTTTAATTCCATGCGGTTATAAATCAAGTATGCGAAGCAGTTTTTTTGCCAAATTAGAGCACTATTTCGAATGCAGCAGCAACTTTTATTTTGACCGGTGCAAAGGTCAGAGAAGTGCGTTAGTATACACTGAAAAGCCGACGCCATTTGTAAATGGCAAGCGACCGACCAAACAGTGTTCTGAATTTAGGGCAGATTTTCCGATCTCTTACATTTCGGAATTTTATTGATAGATTGTTGGTAATTTACTAACAGATTTGGGCATATCGACGTTCTCCTTTGTGTTTTAAATATAAACGAGTGGAGCAACAGCATGTTATTAAGAACAAGCTGTTTGAGCTTAAAGCCTCGAGCATGGAAAAAAGGTTTTTTATTATTATTGGGCGGCCCGGCGAAACGTGCGCCATTTATGAGTGGTGAATGAGAAGCCGGTCCATCATGAGTAGAGGTTCGGGCTACTTGTTACTCTATGAGTCTTGAAAGTGCTTGTAGAGACAAATACTTGTTTCGAGTAGCCAGGAAGATGTTTTTGAATTAATATGCCCATATTGGCCTTTTTTAGAAGACTCTAGATCTTAAGTGTAGAGTCTATTATACCATTGTACCGGTGCGATTACATAAGGGAAAAAATTAAAGAGACCTGAGCAAATACAGATGGCTGTGACTAAAGGATATAGCAGGGTGTATACACCTGGGTATCTTTGTGCATCCCATCTCATATGTGGGTGGTATAGTCCGTGCTGTCATTACAGTATCTCACGTATACCGAAAAATTGGGAGGGTCTATCGTCTAGAAATCATAGTGATTTGTGCAGCCCTATGTTTGCAACAGAGAGAATATGGTGTCAGGCTCACAAGTTACAACATTGGGTCAATTTACAACCAGTGATGCCACTCATATTCTTGATTGAGTCCCTTTGTTACAGTTTCCATCCCAATGATTAGCGAGCTCTCTTCTCGACGGAGCATCTGTTCCAAGTCTCCTCCTCTTTTGGGAATTTTCAGTTTTTTCAGACCAATAAACGTAAAACTCAGGTTGTTTTTGTGATGATGAAGGAAATGTTCCACTAGAGACTGTCTAGTGTCTGTACCATGGATGTTTCGGTAGTGTTCCTGTATTCGGACTTTCAACGGTCTTTTCGAGCTGCCAATGTAAGGTTGTCCACAAGGGCATGTTATTAGGTAAATAACATAGGTGCTTTCACAGTTAATGAGGTCTCTGATCCTGTATTTGGAGCCGTTGATTTGGACCTCTTTGGTTCTAGATTTGCCCAGTTTACAGATCGAACAGTTCATACATGTGTAGAAGCCCATAGTCTGTGGAGGAAACATTCTAGGTTTTGGTTGGATGTCGAGAAAGGATGGGCAGATCATATCTCTTAGGTTTTTACTGCGTGAGAAGCCCATCTGGGGTTTGTCTTGTATTGTGTCGGACAGAGTTGGGTTATCTTTCAACAAATGCCAATGTTTTTGTAAGGCCTTACGAATATGTTGTTGCCCGCTGTTGTATTCCGTTGTGAAGCGGATGGTTTGTTTTTTCTCTTGCGGTTGATTGTTATGCAGTAGGCTCTGTCTGTCTGATGTTTTAAATTTAATGGCTGCTTTGGTGAGTTGTTTATCTTTATAGCCTCTTTGTCTCAGACGTTCAGTTATGCTTGCAGAGTGGTTCTCATACTCCTCTACAGAGCTACAGTTCGTGCGTGCTCGTCTGAATTCCCCTCCTGGGATGTTAGTGATGGTATGCGCAGGATGGCTGCTGGTGGCATGTAGGATGGAATTTGCAGAAGTTGGTTTTCTGTACATTTTGGTGTGTAGTTGGTTCTCAGATATATAGATAGACAGGTCCAAGAATTCAATTTCTGTTTTGGAAATGTTGTGTGTAATTTCGATACCCCATTGGTTTGGTGACATGGATTTGATGAATGATCTTAGTTTGTCCTCAGTCCCTTGCCAGATCATTAGGATGTCGTCAATGTAACGACCCCACATTATTATGTTGTCTGTCACTTCTTCTGGTCTTTCTTGCCACAACCAATGTTGTTCGACCATTCCCATCAGGAGGCAAGCATATGGGGGTGCAAATTTTGCCCCCATTGCTGTCCCCCGCAGTTGTAGGTAGTATTTTCCATTGAAGAGAAAATAGTTGTTGAATAGGCAGAATTCGAGGAAGTCGAGGATCATTCTGTTACGTGCCGTTAGATGAACTGAACGGGTTTGCAGGTATTTCCTAGTAGCAGCTATACCATCTGAGTGTTTTATTGAGGTATATAGACTAGTAATGTCTATTGCAATGAGAAAGAAATCTTCCTGCCATGTTATGTTGTCCAGTTTTTGCAGTACATCCTTTGTGTCCCTGATGAAGGACGGAAGGGCTTTCATTAAGGGCTGTAGCTCTGCATCAATGAAGGCTCCTAGATTAGAGCAAACAGAATCGATGCCAGCAATTATGGGTCTTCCCTTTGGTATTCGTCCAGGTTTATGCACCTTGGGTAGCAGGTACAGGGTTGGTACAACTGGATTTTTGATGTGTAGAAGGTTCTTTTCTTCTATGCTAAGCAGGCCTTAAGACTGCATCTTATTGTTTACATTGCTTATGACTTCACTTATATTTTTCTGTGCCTTAACACTTTGGGAGTCTTTCTTTGTCCTGACCATTTGAACAGAGTGATACTCCATCTTTACACTGCTGTTCACGCTCACTCAACTCTTGCTTTTAGGTAAATCAGCACTATTAAATCATCCATGACTCTCTTCCGATTTTAGCTTCACGTCCCCTTTGGGACCTTTCTTGATCACTGCATTTTTACTTAGGCACCAATATTCTTTAAGCACAGATATCGTTTCTTTAGGCGTCTTGGTATTAAAGAATTAATCTAATCATTCTCACACACTTGGTGTTCTTCGGGTTCTTTCTTGGGGTCAACTGCTTTTAGACCACATCAATTTTAAAAACTTCTCTCTTATCCCTCTTCAACAGCCTTGAAAAAGCCCCGGCGCAAATCGCCAAGAGGGGCGAAACACGTGTCGGCTGTCCTTGTTGTTTGATAAAAAATAAAGATACCTTGCTGCAAACGGAATTGTCTCTGGTCCTCATATTATGAGCTGAAAGAAAACGGATATTAATCCTGGCAAACAAAATCAATTTTATGTGGAGATCACACTTACAACTTCCAGAATCTGTTTCCCCAAACCTGAAGCCCAAGAGGTCCAGAGCTTCGAGTGTGTCTCCATCCACCAACTAACCTCACTTATCTAAGTGTTGTTTAAAGCCTAGAAATCCTTGGGCCTCTGCTACCTTATCCACATGTCATCACTGATGTCACTGACCATGTCATGAATGATGTAATATGTGACATCATCAGCAGCGGATTGCTGGCGCGCGAGTAATAGTGAGTACAACTAACTTTAACGGGGGAATTTCAATGGTTTTGTATGAGTGAAATGTCCAGCTAACTATAACTGGTGTAAAATCTAAGGTTTTTTCAGTGAATTTCTACGTTTTTTTAAATGCTAATTCTAACTATAACGTGTGTTAAACGTATGGTTTTTTCAGTGAATTTCTAAGGTTTTTTAAATGCTAATTCCTAACTATAACGTGTGTTAAACCCATGTTTTTTTCAGTGAATATATATATATATATATATATATATATATATATATATGACGGACAAGCACTCCAATTACGAAGAACTCAGAGGCCAGAGGGATTACAGGACAAACAGTCGTTTATTTCACAGGTAAGCAGTGGCGGCGAATGCATTTCGGCTCAAAAGGCCTTCCTCAGCGCCCAATCACTGTGGCATGTCCTCCCCCAAATCATCTTCTTCCTGTTTGAAATATTTTCCAGCATGTGAGTCCCCTCCCCTTTAAGGCAGTCGGCTCACCTTCAGTAGTTCTCGAAAGTTTTTGAACCACATTTCCCAGGATGCACTGTGGCGGCTAGTCCGGGTAGGTGGCGTAGGGGAGTGGGGTACGCGGTAGGCTTTTGCTGGATGCAGGAAGGTGGAGGCAGGCGCGCATCCAACACCTGAGAACATCCACGGCTGCCTGTTCCTGGTCCCTCGTTCCGTTGCGACCAAAGACCGCACGCGTTGATTCCAATGAGCAGGGGCAGTCAATGCGGGCTGTGATCCCTCACCGGTTAAATACCAGAAACTCCTCACTGGAACGCTTGTGTCTCTGGCAGTCCCACCAGCTATCGATCCCTCGATGATTGAAGTACTGCAAGCAGCGTGATGCCAGAAATGCTGGTGGGACACTTGGGTGCATCGGGGCCAACTGTACTGCGTCGTCTGGCTGGCGCAGAAAATATGACGGACAAGCACTCCAATTACGAAGAACTCAGAGGCCAGAGGGATTACAGGACAAACAGTCGTTTATTTCACAGGTAAGCAGTGGCGGCGAATGCATTTCGGCTCAAAAGGCCTTCCTCAGCGCCCAATCACTGTGGCATGTCCTCCCCCAAATCATCTTCTTCCTGTTTGAAATATTTTCCAGCATGTGAGTCCCCTCCCCTTTAAGGCAGTCGGCTCACCTTCAGTAGTTCTCGAAAGTTTTTGAACCACATTTCCCAGGATGCACTGTGGCGGCTAGTCCGGGTAGGTGGCGTAGGGGAGTGGGGTACGCGGTAGGCTTTTGCTGGATGCAGGAAGGTGGAGGCAGGCGCGCATCCAACACCTGAGAACATCCACGGCTGCCTGTTCCTGGTCCCTCGTTCCGTTGCGACCAAAGACCGCACGCGTTGATTCCAATGAATATATATATATCTGTATCAAATGATATTGATAAAGCCTACTGCGCAGGCTAAACGCGTCTCTCTATCTTTGCGGGGCTATGGGAGACCTGAACTAAATAAATTAGCCCTATACTCACCGACCATGAGTACGTGCCATTTTCTCCTTAGAGTTGGATGGATGATTGGGATATATTACCTACTGGCGGTCGCCATATAGGTATATATAGTTAGGACCTAGTTACAAATAGGAAATCCCCAACATTCTATTGGGAATAACTTTGGCGCCGATTGAGGAATCTGCGTGTATTTTTCCTTAACATTGCTTGGCTCTGCTCCGCTCCTTCCCTCAAAGTTTCGGGGGGATTCGTCAAGCGGGGGCCGAGAAAAAAGCGGGTCCCAAAACGTGTTTTCCCCATGTTAATTTCCATAGGGACCTTTAGACACGGCTACAGCCCGAACGGCTGAATGGAATTACACCAAACTTGGCAAAATGACAGGGTCTGGTATGCAGATGTGCCTTTGCTATGTTTGGTGAAAATCCCTCCAGTAGTTCTTGAGAAAAATGAATTTGAAAATTTTCAATTGGCATTTTCTATTGGACTTTTATACACAGCTACAGCCCGAACGGCTGAACCAAATTACACCAAACTTGGCAAAATGGTAGGGACAGGTATGCAGTAGTGCCTTTTCTATATGTGGTGAAAATCCCTCCAGTAGTTGTTGAGAATATTGAATTTGAGCAAATTATATATCTATATGCGCTCAACATTCTATTGGGAATAACTTTGGCGCCGATTGAGGAATCTGTGTGTAATTTTCCAGAATTTTGGCCAGCTCCGCTCCGCTCCTTCCCTAAAAGTTTCGGGGGGATTCCTCAAGAGGGGGCCGAAAGGGGGGTCCCAAAACGTGTTTTCCCCATGTTAATTTCCATAGGGGCCTTTAGGCACGGCTACAGCGAGAGCGAATGGAATTACACCAAACTTGGCAATATGGTAGGGCCTGGTATGCAGATGTGCCTTTGCTATGTTTGGTGAAAACCCTCCAGTAGTTCTTGAGAAAATTGAATTTGAAATTTTTCAAATGGCATTTTCTATGGGTCTTTTAGACACGGCTACAGCCCGAACGGTGGAAAGGAATTACACCAAACTTGGCAAAATGGTACGGACAGGTATGCAGTAGTGCCTTTTCTATATTTGGTGAAAATCCCTCCAGTAGTTGTTGAGAAAATTGTATTTGAGCAAATTATATATCTATATGCACTCACCGTACTCGCACCGTACGCATACGGTACGCGTACGTGCGCGTAACCTTACGTGCGCGAGCGAGTTTCTGATTGGCTGGAAGTCGACTGTCAACATTCCAAACTGTCCAAACCAGGAAGTGTTGGCCACAATCTTGTTTTTCAGGAGAAATGAGGCACAAGAGAGCCCAAAACAAGAGTGGAAAACACGAAAAGGGGGCAGGGTAGAGAGCCCCCAACCCTCTAGCCCTTCGCAGGGGGTCCCAAAAGGACCCCCATGGGCAAAATAAAAATTCAAAAAAATCACGGGGAAAGGCGCACCGTACACGTATGGCACGTGTACCGTGCGCGTACCCCGCGATTTAAAAAATAAAATACTTTTTTTTTTGCACTTGGTGGTCCTTCTGGGACCCCCCTTTTTGTGTTTTCCACTCTTGTTTTGTGCTTTCTTGTGCCTCACTTCTCCTGAGAAACAAAATGGCTGCTCAGGTGGTCCCAGAAGGATAATAACATATATAATCATTATCCGCTAATAGAATTAGCATTTACAAAACCTTTGAAATTTAGTGAAAAAAAATATAGGTTTCACGCCTGATATAGTTAGGATTTCGCATTTAAAAAGCCTTACAAATTCACCGAAAAAACCATAGATTTCAAGCCTTATATAGTAAGGAATTAGCATTTAAAAAACCTTGTGAATTCACTTAAAAAACATAGGTTTCAGGCTTTATATAGTTAGGAATTAGCATTTAAAAAACCTTGCAAATTCACTTAAAAAATTAGGTTTCAGGCCTTATATAGTTCGGAATTAGCATCCGTTTAGACACTTATTTAAACATTTATTCTTCCATCAACTTTTACATATACATATATAAAACACATTTATTTTTCAAAAAGACACACATTTACTGGATGGTGTCATCAGTGATGTCATGAGTGATGTCACTGACCATGTCATGAGTGATGTAATATGTGACGTCATCAGCAGTGCATTGCACGCGCAAGTTATAGTGAGTCCAACTAACTATAACGTATGAATTTCAATGGTTTTATGCGAGTAAAACTTCCTGCTAACTATAACTGGTGTGAAACCTATGGTTTTTTCAGTGAATTTCATAGGTTTTTTAAATGCTAATTCCTAACTATAACTGGTGTGAAACCTATGGTTTTATCAGTGAATTTCATAGGTTTATTAAATGCTAATTCCTAACTATAACTGGTGTGAAACCTATGGTTTTTTCAGTGAATTTCATAGGTTTTTTAAATGCTAATTCCTAACCTAACTATATATAGGGCCTCAAGCCTATGAAATGTAATATTTTTTATAATAAATCCTATATTGTATATTTATATAATACTTTAAAAAAAAAAAATGTTTTGCCCTGGTGCACTCCCGGAGCGCGCCCCGGTGTGCGCAATGGAAAGCGCATTTTTTCGGAGTGCCCCGGGTCTCGCACCGGTGAGCTTCCCGTTAGCGCTATTGCCGCAAACGAAAACATCATGACGTATCGCGAAGCCGCGTTCACGTGAAACGCACAGCGTAAGCGCACCCGGAAATACTTGAGCGAATACGATCGCGCAACATAATCATGTGACGCGCTTACACGACGTGCCCCGTGGCGCGCCCCCGGGCGCGCGTCGCGTAAGCGCGTCGGGTGATGTGACCTAAAAATAACACTTTTTATTGGTGCAGAATAAGCATGGGCGAATTTTGCGAATCTCGCGTTCGCGAATTTTGCGGATTTGCGAACTCGCAATCCGCAAAATCCGCGAATTCTCGCGAATTTGCGGATTTTTTTTTTTTGTGTTTGCGCGGGTTTCTGCGAGTTCGCGAGGGTTTTGTACAATGTCGCAAATTGCGAACTTACCTGTCGGGTCGCAAGTTTCGCGAACTTGTTGTTTCTACATGTCCAGCCTGTTTGGGACACTCTTCTTCATCACTGCCACTCTCTGTCACCACTGCCACTCTCTGACTACTCATGCCACCCTCTGGCCCACCCATGCCACCCTCTGTTTCATCACAGCACCCTCTGGTTGTCCAGTCAGTGTACATTATTGTGGCAACAAGCACACCTTCCCTGCCTCAAGTGACCTGAATTAATTTGGGGCTGATTAATGTGTCACAGAATATTTTTTTAGCTGGCACCTGCTTCCTTAGTGCTTCCTGATTAGTGATATTTTGAACTTGCTAAGTGCTTTCATTGTTGCAAAATTAGTTACAACACCTGCCCTGCCCCAACTGACAATAATGAATTAGGGGCTGATTAATGGATTTGAACCTCCAGCCTGGCTCCTGCTTGTCTCCCTTAGCTGTAATTCAGGACCTTTGTGGCATATGTGTAACTATTCTGAGGTTCAGAGCAGGGTCACATAATAGTTGCAACTGGCAACTGAACTCTGGAGGGGCCCCTCAGGAAGCACTACAGGAAATGGCTACTAATGATGAGCCTGAACTTTTGAACCTGGTAAGTAGTTTCAGTTTTGCTAAAATCGTATTTCTGCAATTTTGCACTTATTCGCGGGGCGCGAAGTTGTACTGGGAAGCCGCGAACTCACGCGAGCAGTGCGAGCAAAATCCGCTGCTCGCGGATTTGCGGATTTTGCGGGAGATTCGCGAATCTCGCGGATTGCGAATTTACCCACAATCCGCAAAATCCGCGAGCTAAACGGATTTTCCGCCCATGCTTAGTGCAGAACAGTTTTGGTTTCTAAATGATGAAAGCCCGGGTCATGTGAGCTGAAAATAACACTTTTCATTGGTTCAGGACAGTTTTTTTCCAAATGATGAAAGACCCCACCTTTTTTCCTTATTCTGACTTTGTCCTTTGACTGAGGAAGATCTGTTTTGAAATCTATCACAAATATTTTGTACTTTAAAATGGCTACAGTAGCAGCAGCAGCTGGAGCATCTGCACCACCACCACCACCACCACCACCATCAAGAGGACCACCACAACATTACATTGGTGGTCAAGAAGAGGAGGAGGAAGAGGAGGAGGAGGAAGGGAGAAGATGGCTGCCAGAAGACAATACCCCATACAAGCCAAGGCAGCACATTGTATGGGAGTTTTTTACTATCCTAGAGGGCAAGAAAAAAGTCAATGCGCCCAAGTTGACTTGCCTAATCTGTGGCACGGAACTTTCAAGGGGGAACCCTAACAAAAAATATTCTTTTGGTAATAATACCATGATTAGACACATGTAGCGCAAGCATCCGAACAACTATTCTGCCGCAGAGGTGAGAGAATTGGCCAGAAACCCTCCCCAATCTTGTTGGCATGACAACTCGCAAGATCAAGTTGCGGATCAATGAGCACAAGAGCACAATACGATGTAACAAACAGGCGACTAGACTCACTAAGCACTTTTTACAAATGAGACATTCCCCAGAGGATATTCGCTGGACAGTTTTAGAGAAACCTTTTGTGCCCCCCCACATCACCGATGTGTCACGTTTCCTCTTTTTGAAGGAACAGAAATGGATTTTCCGTCTTAAAAGTGATGTGGAAGGATTGAATGATGAAATTCCCTGGACATCTATCTAATGATTATAGACTGCCCCATCTCAGTTTAGAATTGAGATTTCAAGCATTAGATGATTTCCTGTCCTTATACAGTGGCACCTCTTCCAGCAGTACATAAATAATTGCCCTCGGCCCTATGTAGTTCGTAGCTCATTTGCTTGGGACAAAATCACATTATTGCCCTGTCTGACCTATTACTAGTGACCAAATGAACCCTTGGCAACACCTCATCACCCATAACAATGGGTTATTCTCTAGAGACTCGAGCCGATTACACTCTTCAGGCATGACATGCTCCATATTTACACTTGTTATCATCACTAGGTCAAACGCATTCATTATCTGTGTTATTGGTAATAACATTGTGGAGCGATGCTTCCATCGCTTGAAATCATAACACTACGTCTGAAGTAATGAGTATTGTTTGATTCTTTCCTGCCGATTCCGGCGATTTGGCGTTCTGCATTTTGATTGGCCTACCCAGAACCAATGGATTTTACTCTAAGTAAGGGCTATCCAATGAGAGGACTTGTTTTCGCATCAGGCTACCTATGTCATGTTGGGGCTCGCCGCCGTGCAGTTAGTGTTTTCATGAGTTCACTCGAGCTACCCTAACCACGGAGAATATGTTTTTATACAGTATGCATTCCAACAGTGAATCATGATTAAGCAGATCGATTCATTTTTACATACATAAAAACTTGCGAGTGACTAACAATAACAAACACAAAACTGACGACATCGTGTTCCCGGCATTCTGATTGGCCTACGATGGACCAATGGGTTTTAGTTTTAGTCTGATGAACCCAATGGGAGGCCGTATTTCTAATCTAGTTAACTCCCGGTCGTGCGTCTCTCTGTATATTTCCTTTTTGAGACGTACCTGTTCCATCGGTCTAACAACTCACTACACAAGCACATGATAAATATATGTGCCATTTCTACTATACAGGAGTTTGTAAAGTATAATTAGCCTCAATAACTAATGGCAACTCGAGAAATCGCGCACGCGCGCAGCCTTCTATTTTTCAACTTTGCATGCTCTCACTCAGGTCCGCCAGATAATTCCACCAATGGCGGCTCACCAGCAAGTATATTAGAACTAACACAATGTCCTTTCGGTACCTCCCCCTTAGCCTCAGGAAGAGGCCAGAGGTACCGACGGACAGGTAAGGGCATTTTACATCGGTTTCTGCTCCATGATGCTGCCTTCATTTTATTCATTTTATTCTTTGATATAGGGAATCTTGTTGACCTGTCTACAGAGTTTTAATATCCAATAGGCAACTATAGTAAGGATAACTGATCATCTACCATCCTGATGTTGTCAGCCTTTTTGTTCAAACCCTGTTACTATACCAACGTTTGTTCTGTGCTTTATAATTTATGCACATTAGTTGGAGACACAACTAAAGGATTTTTATTTTGTAAAAATCAAATCCTTATTTTTTTACTTGTTGTCTTCACATGATTTAGAGCGGGCCTCCTATCCCTGAGCCAGTGCCAGGAGAGGTGAGGCTTACTCCCTAGATTACTGGGGTAAGTAAATGAATCACTTGATATAATGTATAATTTTCTTGACCTCTGTTGTAAGTGGACTAAGATATTGTACTTGAATTTTTAGTTGGTGCTATTAGAGTTAGTTTGAGGTGCATGACAGACATTTTGTGTCTCACTCTTCTTTTTTCCACAGGAAAGAATCCCTTGAGATTAAATCTGACAAAATAGGCGCAGTGAGTACATTGCGTAGAAAACTATAGTCAGAAAAATTAATTGGTAACATTTATAATGCAATTGTTATGTTACCTTGTTTTTTCACATCTTTTTCATTTGCAGTAGTGTATTACTAAGACTTGGTCCTGATGAAAGCTGAGCAGGGGAGCTGCCCCTGAGATAGCAGAAACATGTTGACCATTATATCATCCTCTTAGGACAGTTATTAGGTTGCACTGTCTTACACTCTATTTTTAATCTTGACCCCATGATTTACTCCCCAATAAAATTATTCCTTTTCATGGTAGTCAATTTTAACCCACATTCTATTATGAACTTTTGTTTACACATTCTTTGTTGCACTGCAAATTTCTCCTGATTTCTCACACCATTTACCCACTCTCTGTTTGTGAGGTCGGATCCGCCTGGGTGGTCCTAGAGAATTGGAGTGAACACACAATTCAACAGGTGTGCCTCCTTATCTGGACCAGGACCTTGCCAACCAATCCCAGATGACGAGGCTCCGCCATATGGGTGGGCTGATGGGATTCATTTCCATTCATCTACACCTTTACATCTAACTCTTATTCCACCCTCTCTTTTCTTCATTCTCACTATTCTGAGAAGTTTAGTCCGTTTACAGACCCTATACAGCCTTTCTTATTGATAACGTGTTTAAACTGGGGGTTTAGGTTGTTAGTGGTCTATAAATATTGCCACCCCTTGGACCCTTTCTCATCTGGTTGTGTTACACGCATCTGCACCACCACCACCACCACCACCACCATCAAGAGGACCACCACAACATTACATTGGTGGTCAAGAAGAGGAGGAGGAAGAGGAGGAGGAGGAAGGGAGAAGATGGCTGCCAGAAGACAATACCCCATACAAGCCAAGGCAGCACATTGTATGGGAGTTTTTTACTATCCTAGAGGGCAAGAAAAAAGTCAATGCGCCCAAGTTGACTTGCCTAATCTGTGGCACGGAACTTTCAAGGGGGAACCCTAACAAAAAATATTCTTTTGGTAATAATACCATGATTAGACACATGTAGCGCAAGCATCCGAACAACTATTCTGCCGCAGAGGTGAGAGAACTGGCCAGAAACCCTCCCCAATCTTCAACCACCACCTCCAAAAGAAAGCAACCCACTCCATCCGGACCAGAGACAAGGGAGACGATCCCTTGCATACAACCACAGTTTGGGGAATTCAGAATTACATGTATTTTTTGTGGTAAGACCATCTCCTATAGTGAACGGAGCATAAAGCTCATTCTCCTTGCTGGTGACAACCACAATTGCCCCAAAAAACCCTAATTTTTTTCCAGATATTTTTTGCTCCAGTTGAGCCATTTTCAATTCCCTGTTTTTAGTTTCTTCCCATAAAAATAACAAAAAACATATAAAATAGTTCATAAAAGCCAAAAAAAGTACAAAATGTTCAAAAAACAAAAAAAATATAAAACAACAAAAAGAAGAAAAAAAACTGTTCTCTATAGAACTACCTCCAATTTTTAAAAAAAGGCTAAATTTTTTACCATGGAACGCTTCCCGGTACGCTCCGCAGTGCGCGTACCGGGCGCTCCCCCCGCGCAAATCAAATTTTTTTTTTTTTTTTTTTGCCCCGCGGGGCCCTTTTATAGCCCCCACATCAAACCTAGGGGGTCAGGAGGGGTCTACTCTGCCCCCTTATGGTCATTTCCCCCTTTGTTTTTGCCACCTCTTGTGTCTCGATCCTACCGAGACACAAGATGGCAGCCGCTCCGGACTGTTTGGAATATTTACAGACACCCGAGAGCCAATCAGCTTTCCGCGCGCGAACTCGCGTAGCGTGCTGGAGCGCGCCCCGGTGCGCGTACCAGGGCGCCCTTATAGATTTATATATTTTTGCCAAGTTTGGTGGAAATCCATTCAGCCGTTCGGGCTAAAAGTGAGGTTGACCGCCCTATGGAAATTAACATGGGGAAAACACGTTTTGGGACCCCCTTTTATCTCGGCCCCCACTTCACAAATCCCCCCCAAACTTTCAGGGAAGGACCGGGGCATTCACAATAGAATGTTGAGATTTTGCATTGAAAATAATCCTAACTATAATTGCCTACTGGCGACAGCCAGTAGGTAATATATATATATATATATATATATATATATATATATATATATATATATATATATATATATATATATATATATATATATATATATATATATATATATATATATATATATATATATATATATATATATATATATATATATATATATATATATATATATGCTATTATCCCAGCAATCTCTCGCCCTCCAGCCAGTAATGCTTCAGAGAAACAGGAAACGGACACCAAATATTGTGGTTTTAGCAGGTCTTAATTTATTTAGCCATTGTCAGACTCGTTTTGAATACCTAAGTATCCTTGGTCACTGGCGGAAACGCAGTCCGCTTGCTATTTTTATGCCGTGATTTTTTGTTGTATATATATATATATATATATATATATATATATATATATATTCACACTCCTTGATTGCTCCAAAAGGTAGCGATCGGCCCCGCGGGAAGTGGCGTGGGCGCCGGTAGAGCTTGCCGGTAAATTCGAATGTCAGTCACCTCGTAACAGATTATACCACGCTCTCAGGCACTCAATAATCGCCAGACATAGGCAGGTTCCAAGGGTGTTTAATGACCCCTTACAACATGTTTCGGCTTACGAGAAGCCTTGTTCACGTAAGTTTGTGCAACGCGTTGTGCAGTGTAAATACTGAGACAGTAACAACATAGACAAAGGACACAGGTCGCAGGTCACAGACCAAACATTTGATTCGGCCATGTTGGAATGGTTAACTATGTTGTTAATAAATCTTAACAATCACAGTAAATGCGCATAGAGTAAACATACTTCAAGGGTCAGAATTATGACACATGACAGGCATCTGAATGTCAACACATTATGACAAGACACGAGCGGTTGGAGTTAGCGCTCACGTGTGGTGACCAGATAAAATCATGGAGACATCAACATGTATGATATTGAAGACAGTCACTAGGTGAAATACCAGGGGTCCACATGTTGGAATGGTTACACTGTGTAGTTAATACATCTTAACAGTCACAGTGATTGCGCATTAAGTTCAAAAAATTCAAACAAATCATATGACAAGCATCTCAAAGTCTATACATTATGATAAGACACGAGCGGAAAGAGTGAGCGCTCACATGTGATGGCCAGGCTAATTCATGTAGAAATCACCATGCATGATATTAAAAAACATGGTCCAATAATAATGGCAAGGAATCTAAGCAGATCCAAAAAATATTCAATAAAAACTGGCACATTCTGCAAAGTGATAGCATAATTGGTAATCTGATTCCAGATAGGCCCAGCATCACTTACAGAAAGAGTCAAAATCTTAAAGACATCTGTGTCCGCAGTGACATTACTAACTACTCCAAAAATCAGGGCATTGACCTCAAGGGATTTTTCCCATGTGGCCACTGTAAAGCCTGTAAAAACAGTACCTTGGTCAAAGGAGTGGAATACAATGGCATAAAGAAAGAGATAACCCAATTCTTGACGTGTACCACCATGTTTGTCATCTATGTAATTGTCTGTCCATGCGATCTCTGGTATATTGGCAGCACCACCGCCCATGCCAAGAAACGCATTCTAGAGCACTATCGTGCTATCATCCACAAGGATGCGAAATACCCAGTGGCTCGACATTTCAGTGAATTTCATTTCGCTGACCCCACTTGTCTGAGATTTTTCATTCTAGAACAAATAGAGAGAAATCCGAGGGGGGGGAATCGTGTCCTAAAAATGAGACAGAGGGAATCTAGACATATAATCAACTTTCAAACCAAGACCCCGGGAGGGCTCAACCATGATGAAGAGCTTGCAGTTCATCTTAAAGATGATTATTTATAACCTGTGTGTGTATACCCTGTTTACTTTCATCCCCTCTTCCTAGCGCCTACCATCAGTTTTTTGACAATTTGCATACGCTGTTTTTCATGTTAGATTGTAACATCTGTCTTTTTAATTCACAGGAACATCACTGAGAATGAGACCCTTCATTGCACCTGCACCGGCTATCTTCCCAACACGTTCCTGTTATAAGATAAGAGCACGCCGTCACTGGCTTCACTTTCTAATATAGACTTTGATCAGGTCGCCTGACTATCTTATGGCAATCATTTCCTAATGTTCCACACTGTAGGCACGATATGACTCCTGGTATTTCACCTAGTGACTGTCCTTGCCATTATTATTGGACCATGTTTTTTAATATCATGCATGGTGATTTCTACATGAATTAGCCTGGCCATCACATGTGAGCGCTCACTCTTTCCGCTCGTGTCTTATCATAATGTATAGACTTTGAGATGCTTGTCATATGATTTGTTTGAATTTTTTGAACTTAATGCGCAATCACTGTGACTGTTAAGATGTATTAACTACACAGTGTAACCATTCCAACATGTGGACCCCTGGTATTTCACCTAGTGACTGTCTTCAATATCATACATGTTGATGTCTCCATGATTTTATCTGGTCACCACACGTGAGCGCTAACTCCAACCGCTCGTGTCTTGTCATAATGTGTTGACATTCAGATGCCTGTCATGTGTCATAATTCTGACCCTTGAAGTATGTTTACTCTATGCGCATTTACTGTGATTGTTAAGATTTATTAACAACATAGTTAACCATTCCAACATGGCCGAATCAAATGTTTGGTCTGTGACCTGCGACCTGTGTCCTTTGTCTATGTTGTTACTGTCTCAGTATTTACACTGCACAACGCGTTGCACAAACTTACGTGAACAAGGCTTCTCGTAAGCCGAAACATGTTGTAAGGGGTCATTAAACACCCTTGGAACCTGCTGATGTCTGGCGATTATTGAGTGCCTGAGAGCGTGGTATAATCTGTTACGAGGTGACTGACATATATATATATATATATAACATGGTAGAATGTGTCTACATATAGCTGGTTTGAGTGTTCTCCTAGTAGTGACTGAACCTCTTTTGTGAATTTGTGCTATTAGTGCCTGACAGAGCGCTTCAATACATATGGTTTTTGGATGCTAACCCTACATGAATGACATCAGTTTCGGGCATATGAGGCTTACGAGTGCTGATTGTCTATTAGTGAGCCATGTGGGGTGTCAAGTTGACATCGATTTCACTTTATATCTTATAACTTTTGAAATAAGTGAAGACGTTTAGTGATGTGTCCCTTTATTGTTGACCTTCCAACAATCAACATGTAAGCGGATGTATTCTAATGCGGAAGTCTTTGAAGACCTTGAGGTGAGATTACCATGTTCATTTGTCTATCTTATCAGGGGCGTTAGTTTAAAATATGTGGAGTAATACAAGTTATCACTACTATATAGAATTCCAGACCTTGACGTCCACTGAAGTATCTGCTGGGAATGAAGTATGACCGGTGTAGAGGCTGGATTGAACATGCAGTTTTGGATGCAGCTATGTGACTTGTGAATTAGTGTCTGTAACTGGCAACATAGTGACCAAATGTGTTTTTTCCTATATATCGGTGCTTATGAGCAACAAGACAAGAAGACAAGTAGCCGAGTTGTTATTTTGGTTCATATGACCCATATCTAGCATTCGATCAGTATTGGGAGGGTTCTGAGTTTCGCTAGTTTTGGGCTGGATTTTCCACTCATTTCACAAGAAGAGGGACATGGTTCTTTGCACCATGTCCCACCTTATGTCACTGGGATAGGGCGGTTATATCAATCAATATGTACAATACGTGCAAACACTTTCTTTAATTTAAGTACACTTACAGGATATATTGGATTGACCGGATCATATTAGCAGTGGTCTCGTTTCACAGTACATCATGTATCATATAATTCGGAGGACGGTTTCGGTCTCCACTCTGCACATATGTATTGTGTGTGTCGGGCATGCACACACTACAATTTTATTTATAATTTTTTCCATCCCAGAGGAAGGAGGCGATTATCTAATATGACCATTTCTGAACTACAAACTTAACTGGTAAATAATATGTTGTAATAGGCTTATATCATTACATTGTTGTTACATAGGCAATGAGACAGGGCCTAGTCATGTATCTTATAGTATGGACCATGGGATCTCATCATTAAGTCCTACTTTGTTAGTGCCCAGCTTAAAAACCTATTTTTGTTCTTTAAGCAAGAGAAATGTTTGTGAGGTCTGTAACATGGGATGGAATGTAAGGCTGTTCCAGCACAGTCCAATGAAATGCAGTCGGGCATGTTGTACTTCTAAGAAGAGGTTGGTAAGTTTGGTTGCCTGTCTTTAACATCTTATAATAATCTTGTGTTCTGATATCCTGATTTTTACTTTTCGGGTAGTCATCCCAACATACTTAAGCCCACAGGGGCAAGTGATGAGGTAAATTAGTTTATCACTGACACAGTTAGTGAATTTTGTTTGTGACCAAGGTCTATTTCGGCCGGCTTTTTAGTTTGAAGACTGGCTTGGCAAGAGCCGCATGGATGAAGGACCACCACAGGCGGGAGATCCCAAATAGTGCCAAGCGCCCTTGGCATTTTGTTATGAGGTCTGGTGTGGACAATCTGATCTCTAAGATTGGGACCCCTTTCAAAGGAGAACAGCGGGGCCTGAATGTCCTCATGTCCCGAATTCAGAATAGGCCAGTGTTTCCTCACCACTTTTTGTATTTTGTTGGAAAGGGTACCAAAGGTGTTCACAAAGGTGAATATCTCTAATTTAGGTTTGGGAACAGATGGTTCCAGAAGTGCCTGATGGTTGTTGTTCTTTGCACGTTTAAGAGCCTGTCGTATTAGTCTTGGAGGGTACTTCCTCAGGCAGAGTTGGTCATGTAGTGTACATGAGTGTTCCTTAAACCCTGCTTCCGTCGAGCAATTTCTCTGCACCCTCAGGAACTGCCTGTAAGGCAGATTGTCCCTGAGGGATTTGGGATGGTGACTATCAAAACAAAGTAGAGAGTTTCTCGCCATGGGCTTCCTGTAAAGTTCTAACTGGAGTCCTTCTGGAGTGGCAAAGATCATGAGATCTAGGAAAGCCAGTCTGGTCTTATTAGCTTCCACTGTAAACCGAAGAAAGTCATTTGTATTGTTGAGCCAGAACAGGAAGTCCATTAACTCATCATGGGTACCCCGCCAAACCACCAAAATATCGTCAATATACCTTTTCCATAGCTTAATAGACCTATGACAAGGATTTGAGGGGGTGAGGACGTGATCTTGTTCGAAGTGGTGTATGTAAAGGTTAGCCAAGATGGGAGCAAAGATGCTACCCATGCTGGTACCAGATGTTTGGAGGTACACTGTATCTTCGAACTTGAAAAAGTTTTGTTTCATGGCCAAGGTGGCGCAGGCCATGATGAAACTCACTGGGGTGATACTGGCAAGATCACAGGCCAATAATAAGGTAGAGACCACTTCTAACGTCTCGTCTTGTAGAATTGACGTTTAGAGTGATTCAACGTCAAATGAGACTAGATAGTCACTGGCTAGATCAAATTCAATGTCAGGGAGAAGTCGTAAGACATCCGTGGTGTCATGGAGATACGTAGGCATCTCTTGCACCATCGGACGCCAAAAATAGGCAACAAAGGTCGATAGCGGCTCAAGGATAGATCCAATCCCGGAGATGATGGGACGACGAGGGGGGGGGCCTTTGTCTTTTATGTACTTTTGGGAGAATATAAAAGTAGGGCAGATGCCAATAAATAGGATATTACACGCAGCTATCAGATTTGGGTTGGGAATAACTAGAATTGGAACGTGATATGGCATGTTTAAACACTTGGACAGGGTTCAGTTAGTTATTATTTCAATGTATTACAAAGGCTATCAAAAATGAATGCAGCCTATACCAGCATGTGACTCTTACTATCAATTACGACATAGCATCAATCTTATAGTTCACCACTCGATATTTGTGTGCAAACTGATTCCAGCTTTTCAGCCAGATTCACTTACACTTACAGTTTGGATTCTGGTCTGCTTGCAAATGGTTGGCCTGTGTACTTTGCCATGTGTGTTTGGCCTTTGATGACAGGACCAGAAGGTATTTGCCATATAGTTATGACATCGCACTGCATCGAGGCATTTTCTTCATATGCGCTTAACATTAAAATATGAATAAACAGACAATCACTTAGCGATATCGCGTGATTCGGTACAACCTCTCATGGCACCGCATCAAAACGAGGCTTGGTCTCTGAAGAAATGAAAACAAAGGGGCGGTCATGTAGCGATATCACGTGACCTCAGTAACCAATCACGGTACCGCATCAAAACGAGGCTTGGTTTCTGAAGAAATAAAAACAAAGAGGTGGTCATGTAACGATACCACGTGATCTCAGTAACCAATCACGGTACCGCATTTAACCGAGGCTCTGTTTCTGGAACGGCACCTCCTCAGTCGGCTTGGATGCCGGCAGAGAAGTACCGACGGAAAGGTAAGCGCAGGACCTTTTCCGCCATTCAATCGGGGTGTATCTCACTCGTGGGAGCAGGCTGCCATTTCAGAGACATCAGCCCGCTGATTCTGTAGAGAATCAGTTCAAACTTGAGTGCTGTGAGCGTGGTAGCCATACTTTTGCTCACCGCTCACTACGTACGACATTTTGCTTACCAATTGCTATGTCGGGTGATATTAGCCACTTGACTTTGCAGTCATGGTTCGCCCCGTTAGTGCTGTGGGTGTTAGTAACCATACTTTTTCTCATTTGCCACTTGTCCTGGCATTTTGCGATTAACATTCTCGTGTAGCTGAGCATAGCTTGAAAATTGTTTTCGATGATTCATTCGACATGGTCCAGGTTGACACTGGGGCCGATTATCTAATACGACCATTTCTGAACAACAAACTTAACTGGTAACCAGCAGGTTGATATTATTATATTTCAGGTAGACTCTCTGACCCGTTAAATGTATACTGTTCAAATTCAAGACGGCAACTATACATGTTCATGTTTTCATGCTTCCTTTCTTAATCAGAGCGGTGCTTCCCTCATTGCCTGAGCCGCTGCCAGGTGGGGTGAGGGCCACAACTCCTGTGACTCGGGATAGATGGAGTTTGTCCATACATTAAGGAATGAAAACTTAAGCCCTTTGTGTATGATTATGTAATCAATCTTTACTGTTGGAATCAATATACTTGTTTGATAGAGAATGTATGGCTATCCTGCATATGTTCCTTTGCAGTGTCTGCCAGTATTTTGCTTAGTATTATTATTTCTCACTTTGCAGTAGCACAAGCATTTTCTAGGTCCTGAAGAAGGCAAGGACGCAGTTGTCCAATACATTTGCTGAAACAGGTTGAACTTTATGTACACCTAGGCAGTTATTTGCTACAAACTGCTGTTAATGTTGGAGGAGTGGGTAGAACCAGAATAAAATTTCATATTGCTCCCTCACCCAATTTTATTTCACCAGTACATTTATCACATGCACTGCAAATCAGTCACCTTTCATTTGTTCCACTCATGAGTAGTGATTATCAGCACTTAGACCATACAGGCACCCACTTGGTGTTTGGAGGCTGTTCCATCTGGTCCTCCCTTGTCACCGGTGGGTTGCTTGGTGTATGGTCGATAAGGACTCCCAAATGATGAAGGGCGGTTCTGTGTTGTGACTGATGGGTATCCTTTTCTGGTCATCAGGGCCCACATTCGTGTGGTGTATGGTTCATGGTGCAATCCGGCCCAATCTTCCTGCCTATATTCGAGTGTGGCCCACGAGTCACCCCTTGTAATTAAGAAACAAAGTGTAGTTCGGTGGGGGTTATTAAGATCGATCTTCCATTGCAGCTCGTAGCATTCATTAACCTTTGCATGTTAATTTTGCGCAGCTGAGACAAGGTCACCCCTCATTACCATAAGTAGGATACACCCTCCCACAATCAAACTAGTTCCTCCAGTAGTTGATGCTGGAAGTCAAGGCTCTATCTTTGATCATGACTGACCCCCCCAAAGCTAATCCCTCTACTGACCTCTATCGTTACCTTTACAGCAAAATATCGTCCACAGGGGGCTGTCTTCAATAGCTTTGCTATCAGCATTCACAAGCAGCTGATCTTAACTATGTGAAAGGCCGGGTTTACAGGGAGATGCTGCCCGTCAGGGAAAGAGTGTACACAGCTGTATGGTTCTCAGGGCATCAGCCTCAGTTCCCCCTGATCCCTGCTCAAGAGAGTTGCTTTTAGTCCCCACTGGGCGCCATTTGAAGAAAAGGAATTCTTGATAGTGAAAACTCTATAATAGCGGATTCGCTGAAGTAAAATTGCGAGTTCGCAAATAAATGCGCAGAATCCAGGAAGAAGCCCATTAGCGAATCGAAATTGCAAGATACCATGGATTCTGCGAATCAATTTGCGAAATCGCAAAATAATCGCAATCGCTATTAAAAAAAATCGCAAAATGCGAAAAACCCGAAAATCGCTATTTGCGAGGCGCAATTTAAGGAAAACCCAAACCAGGTGGTAACCAGTAAGGAAAAACAAATACAAACTTTAACAAACTACCAACAGGTGCAGGCCTGACCAAACACACTTAAGGAGACGCAGCTGCAGCATGAGGACTCTCACAATGCCAGGACTCTACATGGTGGTCAGGCGACGAAGGCTACAGCAAGCAGCTCAGAACAGACACAGGATCCAGGAGCGAATATTCCGCCAGCGGATCACCCTTCTGGGCCAAACTGATGAGCAAATTTACTCTAAGTACCGCCTGAATGGGGCAATGATCATCAAGCTGATCCGGGACCTAGACCCCCTGATGCAGCACCCAACAAGGAGGACCAATGCCGTGCCCACCCATGTCCAGGTATTGTGCAGCCTGCACCTACTGGCCTCTGGAAGCTTCCAGGGGATAGTCGCTGTTGCAGGGGGGATATCCCAGCCCACCATGTCCCGCTGCCTAAGGAGTTTCCTGGATGCAATGCTGACCCGGCTACACCACTACATCTCATTCCCCACCACCCAACAGGACTTGAATGACACCAAGCTTCATTTCTACAACATTGCGCAATTCCCACATGTAATAGGATGCATTGACTGTACCCACATCCACATCTGCCCACCAGCACAAACGGAATACATGTACCGCAACCGCAAGTCCTACCACTCCCTCAATATCCAGATAGTGTGCAACGCCAAGACTTTCATCACGGACATAGTGGCACAATATCCGGGGAGCACACATGACTCCTTCATCTTCCGGCACAGCGGCATGCACACACGACTGGCCAGGGGGGACTTTGGCGAAGGACACCTACTAGGTAAGTACACATGCCCCCAAATAGTACACTGTGATCATGTATCTGGGCAGAACAGGCACTCACCCTGTGCTTCTTACCTTCAGGTGACAGCGCCTATGGTCTACGTGAGTACCTCCTAGACATGCACCAACTAAATCCTTCATCCAGACACTTATACATCCACTCATTCTTCAATATGTAAGACATATTTTAACTTTACAGAAACATACAGTCACTGGATGTTGTCATCAGTGATGTCATCAGTGATGTCATTTGAGATGTCATCAGTGATGTCATCAGTGATGTCACTGACCATGTCATGAATGATGTAATATGTGACATCATCAGCAGTGGATTGCGGGTGCGCGATATATAGTTAGCGCAACTAACTATATATGGGAATTTCAATGGTTTTGTGCGAGTAAAATAAGGTTTTGTAAATGCTAATCCCTAACTATATATGGTCTATAACCTATGGTTTTTTCAGTGAATTTTCAAGGTTTTGTAAATGCTAATTCCTAACTATATATGGTCTATAACCTATGGTTTTTTCAGTGAATTTCAATGGTTTTTTAATAGTAAATATCAAAAGCTGTAAAATGTATTCTTATTCTAATTCAAAAATATATTTTTAATTTTTTTGTATTATATTTTTTTAATTACATTTTTTTAAAATAATTTTTTATTGTTTCGCTGCCGGTCCGCGAACCGGTAAACGTTCCGTTAGTGCAAGTACCGCGTTAGAAAGCCACATTGTGACGCGTTGCGTAATCGCAACGTATCGCGTTACTGCGTAATGCGCCTGGAACGCGAACCAAGGCGCGAAACGCAGAGCCCCGGAAACGATACGAGGCGCGGAGCACGTAACGTAAGCATAACAGGTCATGTGACTAGTTTATAAAACTTTTCATTGGTTCATTTTACTTTTAGTTTCCTAATGATGGAAGGCTTGATCATATGACGTAAAATTAACACTTTTCATTGGTTTAGAACATTTTTTTTTCCCAAATGATGAAAGTCCCACCTTTTTTCCTCACTGACTTTCATTTGTATGAGAGAAAGACCTGTTTCTGCTTGTTCAGTCATGTCATCTGTAGTAGCTGCAGCTGGTGGACCCCCAGCACCACCACCACCTCCAAGGAAGAGTGGACCACGTCCTCGGGTCATCCTCCAACAAGAGGAGGAAGAAGAGGAAAAAGAGGAACAGGAGCAAGGGACAAGGGGGTTTTTAAAAGAACAGCCAAGGAGGTCCCATATAAAAGAAAATTTTATTTGGCAATTTTTTTCCTTTCCTCCACATGAAAAAAAGGTAAATGCCCGGTACGTTACCTGCCTCATCTGCCACGATGTACTCTCCAGAGGAAACAAAAAAAATATAGTTATGGTAATCATACCATGCATCGCCATATGGAGAGGTGGCACCCGATGAATTACAGTGCTGCCCAAATACGAGATTTGGTGGATAACCCCCGACCTGCCAGTACATCCACCAATGAAGTGGCAGTGACGGAATCAGAGGCAAGGGAAACGGTCCCAAATCTTCAGAAGAACTTTGGACAAATGAAAATAACCTGTTTAACTTGCGGCAAATTAATTTCCTGTGGAGAGAGGAGTGTAACTCTAATCAATAGAGCTTAGGAACATCATCAATGTGCAAAACGTCCCAGAAACTAAATTTTCTTTTTTTTTTGTTGCTCCTGTTGAGCCCTTTCTAATGAATCATTTTTGTTTCCCCCCCCAAAAAAACACAAAAAAAATATAAAACAACAAAAATAATAATAAAAAGTTCTTTTCAGAACTACCTTCCCTTTATGAAAAATTGCTAGAATGTTTAGCACTCTAGCAACCTCTATTTCTTTTGATTCGCTTCCCGGTTCGCGCGCCGGTACGCGAACCGGAAGCGAACTAAAATGTTATTTTTTAAAAAAAAAAAGAAGAGTAAGTAAACAGAGAGTAATGTTAAATGAAAGACAAATAAAGGGAGTAACACACAGTTACTGTTGAAAGAGGGAATGAGAAAAGGAGTGGAAAGAGTAGTTTAATTAAGTAATAGAAAAAGAAATGAGGGAAGTAGCAAAGGCAGGAAACTAAGGGTTAAAGAAATGAAGCAGTGGAACTAATAAAAGTTAAATGTGATAGAGATGTAACGTAAAGAGTACTAAACACTTACCTTATAATTGTCGTAAACGTAGTCAATTGTCATTTTTATACTTTTAATCTGTGTAAGAAAGAACAAAAATTTTTAAATTAATAGAAGGTAGTAAAAAAAGAGTGAGCATGAGACAAGATGAATACATATTATAAATCACAACTCAAAGTACAAAATTAATTATACATATTTAATGGTTTATTTTTGCTGTTCTCAGAATATATCAAATTTCACTGAAAACAGTGAGTTGAAGGTATTCATCATATAACAGCGGGGAAAAAAAAACACAATCAAAATGATTGTGTTTAAAAAACCCAAATAATATAACTAATCAGAAATCAGAACTCCTCAAAAGTAACTTACTTTCTATGACGTCAAAGGATGTCCTATGAACAGCTTATACTCAGCTGTGCTGTTACTATTTTCTGCCCGCCACTTTCTGAAAGATAAACTCCATCGATTTAAGAAAAATGAGACATACAAAGCAATTTAAAACAGCACACTAAATTACAGCAACACCTAGAATCATTATAGTCCAGTTACCTACCCTAAATTCTCACTTCAGAAAACAAGTCAAAAGGCAACATTGCTTTATACTCAATTAGTAATGTTTGCTGAAAGACTAGCCTTTTTTTTAATTTCAAATAAGCTGTGTAATATCCTGATGTTGTCAAAGGACCATCTTAAAATATAATAGCTGCAGTTGCAAATGTTCTTCCTGAAATCGATGACTGTGTAGCCAAAACATTTTTAATTAGACTTAACAACTTTTTACATCCAGTTTATGTCGTTGAAATTGTAAAATGACATTTCATCCATAAGTTTCCATAAATAATATGGACAGCATTGCAGACTTACATTTCCTCTACTCCTTATTTTGATCTGATGCTTGAATTAGCTTATAAAGACAAACAGTTTTCGCTCTGTACTACACTTATCCACAAGGCCATATAGAGTAGGAGCCATTAGAACCTCTTGAAATTCCTCAGAACAAATCCCAAGATTCCTTTCCTAAAATTTTGGTTGTAAGAACACCAGGTAAGAATTTTGAAGGTGGAAAGGTAATCTTTTTTTGAAAGTTAAAACAGAATCATTGCAGAATGACCAGCCGTTTCCAGATTTTAAATAAGCTGTGTAATGTCCTGAAGTAGTTGAAGGACCGTCATGATATATAATTGCTGTAGTTACAAAAGTCCTTCCTGATATTGACAACTGTGAAGCCACAAAATTATTAATTAAAGTTGTCAATTTAGTTCCATCAGGCCTACATCGTTGGAACATTAAAATGACATACTGGCCATAACTTCGTATAATTAACGTGGACAGCATTGCAGACTTACATTGGCTACACTCCATGTTTTGATCGGCTGCCTTTACTAGCTTATTGAAGGATACTGATTTACTGTCAGGCAAAGTTAAATATATAAATCTTTCTGAGTCTACACTAGTAGTACTTGATAGCGTACAGTTCTCGCAATCATGCTGCCATTGATAAGAAAGGCCAAACAGATAATCTACATCTACACCTTCATCTTGCAATACATCAAGCATATACATTAAAAACTCCTGACAATCCTGCTGAATATTTTCAGAGAATTGTGTTTGACCTGAACATTTGTCTAACAGATAACGAATTTCAGACACACTTTCTACTCTTGTTCTATCAGAGCTACATTTCTCTAACACAGAATTCAACAAACAGCATAAACTTTGTTCCGAATTGATCACAATCTGTTCTTTTAAAGTCTCTAGTGAAAAGAGAACATTAACAACTACATTAGCATAGCAGTTGACACCAGAACTATTTTCAAATTGAAAACCAACAAAATTTTCAACAGAATTCATTTTATTCCTGCTTACAATTTTTGGTTCATCGACTTTTGGTCTTTTTACTTCAACCTCCCTACTATTACTGATATTTCTTCATTTCTGGCCTACCACACGTTTCTCAAACAAAGGATATTGAGGCAAATGTGGCGCATACTCTCTTCTTAACCTATTGTATTCATTAACACAATCTAGATCCACACAAATGTTTGTGACATCACAGTCAATCAAGTACAATCCCGATAAAGTTCTGACTCGTGACAATGCTACATAAGCCATACCCTCTTTGAACACAGAACTGCCAATATTCACTAAAGCAGTGTCTACACTTAAACCTTGCGATTTATGAATTGTCACCGCATTTGCCAAGCAAACAGGAAACTGCTTACAGCGAACATATAAGTCTTTTACAAGCAAAAACCTAGCTGTGCAACAACCAATTAGCTGTACTTCCTCAATGCCCTCAAATTTAATTTTTAAAAATTCAATTCCATCTCTACTTCTGTATTTCTCAAAATCAACAACATTACCCATTGATCCATTTACCAGTCCTCTTTCAACATTAAAATTTCTTCTCAAAATGATACGGCAATTTAAGCACACATTCAGAGTCTTTTCAAAACCTGCAGTTTTAGATATAGTCTTCTCTAATGAATCCAATTTAGATTTCAAATTCTCAGACAAAACAATTGTTGTACCCATATGCTCTATTCTGTCAATAGCTTCCAGTTTCACAATCTCTTGGTTTTCTAAATTCAACATTTTGTTGTTGAAGATGGAACATTCTGCAAGAGTTGGCATCAAACATATTCCAGATTTTTTCTCAGTAATTTTCTGAAAAATATCCTCTGGCAGAACGTCTTCTTCTGGATACAAATTTGACAGTAATCGTGCATGTAAAGCTTCTTTCCCACGCTCAGTCACTTTCCCGATCCTAACATCTTGTAGAATATTCTTGTAATCTTCGTCCTTCGCCTGACGCATATTTTCACGCAGCTCAGCATAATTGAAGTTTAACCATATGTTAACGTTGCCAATGCTCCCTAGGCACTTCTTGGTATCTTCATGTGTAAGCAGTTTAAACACTGGTTGTCCTTTCACTGGTGTCAGCTGCAGAAGATCACCGAAAACAATGATGTGTTTGCCACCGAATAAGACATCATACTCTGTTTTAAGAACTTCCTGCATTCTCAAATGCACAAAGGCAAGCATGACATTGGAAACCATGCTTACTTCGTTAATGATAAGAAGTTTCATCTTCTTCAAGACTCTAGATACTTCACAACAAGCATCCCCAGATAACTTGTGGTATTGTAATTTGTTATCATGCTCCACTGGCAGCATCAGTAGCCGATGCAAAGTAATCCCTTTAATGTTATGTGCTGCCAGTCCAGTTGGAGCGGTCACAACACAAGACAGCGATGACTCAGTCCTTTTCTGCAGATAACATGAAATTGCTTTAATGAGGAAACTTTTTCCAGTTCCTGCTTCTCCACTCACGTACAGTCGGACAGGCTTCAACGACGTACATGAGCACTCTTTCTTCTCATGACTTAATCCATGCTCAATTTGGTTGGTAACTTCGTCATATATTTTCCTCTGCTCAACGTTGAGTTGTCTTTCAAAATCTTCTAAGTTAACCGCATCCTTCTGAGCATGTGCCATGGCTCTTTCCACTTCAATCATAGCAGTGGCAGCTTCATTTTTGATAACTGGTTCCCCTAGTGGATCCTGACTCAATGAAACAGAACTCTGACTGTCCTGGGAACTGTCTCTAGCAATCTCAGCTGCAATTGTTGCTTCCTGCTCGATTTCTGCATTCAACATTTCTAGATATTTTGGAAAAACAGGACATTCTATGGACTCCTTGGCTGCATTAAAAGAGTCTTCGTAACAGAGGAAATCTCCAAGCAGTTCCTCTTCTGCACGCCAAGGCTTGAAAAGTTGCAAAAGAGCTAAATAGAAAAACTCTTTTCTATCTGAAAATTCGCAATTCAATTTTTGATGATTTACCAAATGACATTTTCTTTGCTTGACCAGACATCCCTCACTTCCAATTACAGCATAAACTCCTTTATCAATATCTTCTTTGATGTTCCTCTTGAAAATGTAATTTTGTAGAACATCATACAGACAAATATTCTCCAGGTGACTGCTTCTATTTGGATAATATGTATCCAACATGTTGGTCTTCAAAATATCTGTACTGCTTGGCTCCTTCTCCGCCAAATACTCAATTTCCTGTACAGGTTTCAGAACTCGATTACGCGTTGCAGCAAGACCAAGACTCCCCCAAATGATACTCCTAGATTTGGCATAGAGACTTGCTGAAGATAACCGGTCAGAACATTCGTAAGCTCCGATTTCTTGATGCGACAACATCTTCAGACTGAAACTGTACAACTTCTTACTGAGGCTCTTTTCATGGGAAATATCCTCCCACATATCCTTCAGTTCTGTCTTTTCTTTTTTGGTGATGTAAGACGTCACATACCGAGCCACAGCCATACAGTTGTCAGCCACAAACTGTATATCCATGTTAGCATTCCACATGGACAAAATCACTGGGTTGTAGTCGTTAATGTACTTGGACTCTTCGTTTCTTTTCAAATTGTATGTGTTTTTGGGTGATTTCCTCGTCACATTATGTCGCAGCGAAGACATCAAACTGTTAACTCTTCCTTTTGATATCACCGACCGTGGAAATGCAAAACGACATTTGGTGTAGTACTTGTCCTTGTTTCTGAATTTACGATGACAGTACTTTCCACAGCGATGGCTTTGAAACCGTAAAACTTGTTCTCTTAGACTTTTATCTTCGTTTGTCTTTGGAACAGCACATGTAGCATACTGTTCTATGAAATTCATCACTAAATCATCCGGATCTGTTCCAAATTTGGGTGCATCTTTGATCCATAGTAGCATATGTATATGAGGAGCACCTCTTGCTTGATACTCCTTTCTCCAGAAGAAATCCAACACCTCTCCAAGATGTGGATTTTTCTTGTTCATGATGAAAGACATCATAGCTTCAAATCTATGATTGAAGTATCTGCATACATTCACTGGATCCAAAGAGCACAGTTCTCCGGGTGTCTTGAATTCGATATTTTCAATGTTTCCATTTGCCTCTCGTAGAAATTCAAGTAAGTCTTCCCAGCCATACTCAGCACAGCTGAGAGTGAGGAACCATGTGGGAGTTCCTAAGTTCCTCAGCATACATTTTAAGTCACCATGACGGCGGCACCAATACTCATTAGTACCACGCTGACAAGCCATGAGATTAATCAGGTGAGAATCCAAAATACTGTCTTGCACATTGACTTTATCCATAAAGTCCCTTGCCGAGATATTTCACAGTTGTACACCACTTTTCAAGATGTGGTTCACTGCATAAGACAATCCAGAGAGATCACTTTCAAACAGTAGATGAAATAAATAGGGAATGCATTGACGAAACCTAGGATCTTCTGCATACAATCGTAAAGTCCGGTATTCTGAAGCAGGAATTTGAACAGGTCGCTTATCATATCGTCCTCCTCGACCTGTGGGAAATACCTGTGGGAAACATCGAGCTTCCAAACTTTCTTCCCAAACACTAATGGGACTCCCTTTGGCTTGTTTCATTTGAAACAACTCAATAGCATTCCCCATGACTTCCTTGGAATGCAAAGGATGAACACTATAATGTTCATATATTTCTTCATTTTTAGAGGCTTCTACTTTCTCAATTTGTCCAGCACACAAATTGCTGTCCTCTTCTTCACTTACTTCCTCTTCTGCAACACATACATTCTTGTAGTACTCATTATTTTTTATCAAATACAATGTTGCCTTTTTGACTTTCTTAACATTCACTAAATCTTGCCAGATTTTCTTACTCTTTGTCGGAACACCATTAACTATGATAACCAGAGGTTCCTCTTCCACTTTCTCTACTCCAATTGTATTAATGTTTTTCTTCAAATCTAAAGGCAAATAAACAACTCTTCCCTTTAATCCTCTCTGTAAATCCGATGGAGGCAATTTCCCTGTCTTTGGCTCCACTCGTACAATAGCCTGGAAGGGATGGACACTTTGAATCAAAATAGATTCATAAGTATTTAAATCCTTCAATTCAGAAGGAATGTCAACCAAATCCAGATTATTATAAACCGCTCTAGCAGGCATCTGGTTTTGGTTTAATTTGTTATAACAATAAGTACACATACGTTGTTCCGCTCCCAAATCAAAACAATTTTCTACCATCAAGTATGTGGCAAAATCCTTCCATTCACTATGGTTTTCCATATCACTTTTTGCATATAAATCCACTAACTTAGTCTGATTCTTATAATAAGTCCGTCGACAACACACACAAGTGAAATTAGGCCTCTCACTTGATTTCACCATAAACGTGGAAATTTCCTTGTGAAACTTATGTGTACTGAAAATCTGTACACTCTCTTCCACATTACCTTCTTCTAGTGGGTCAATTTTAACATTGTTCTCTTAACCAGCAAAGTAACAGAACTCAATTTCTTGACAAATATTCTTCACATCTACTTCAGAACCATGCAAAAGAGCAGTGCTTAATTGTTTAAGCTTAATTGCTGGACTCATAATACAACATTCTAACTAATTTCCTCACTTTATTATGATGCACTGCTAGCATCCTGAAATGATGAAAAACACTCTGGCATACTCTCCTGGAAAGACAAGCCAGTGAATGACCATGCAAACCTGTCACTTGTCTCACTCTGCAAGGATGTAATTCTTGCAACAACTTTATTTTTTGTTTTAAACTTTTCTTATTAAATGTCCGTACAAAATCACAAAGCAAATTGATGGAATCCTGTCGCACACTGCAAATGGAACTACACTTCCAGGTGTACACTGGTCCCTTAGGACGTCTCCCTAAAACCTCATCACTTAACACCTCTTCTGCATCTGCAGACACAAGTTTTTTTTTTTCAACCGGACGACCATCTTTTACCTCATATGCTCGACCACTGCTGTCAACTGCATGCACCAAATCATTGTCCTGAAAATAACTGTCCTCATTAAAAAATGCCTCACTATTTGAACTATGCATCCATTCTCCTGAGAAAACTTCACAAAAATTACTTCGATTAACTACTCTCTTCCATCTACTATTTGATTTGAAAACATAAATTACCTTGTTTAGTTTCCTAATTCTATTAATTACTAAAATAAATAACTTTCGCTTAATTTCGAAAGCCTGATCAATAATTTTCTCTACATTTTTCTTTTTCTTATAAAATGCCACTTTCTGTTGGCCTTTCTTAAATTGTTTTAGCAAATTGACAATCACCCTGTTGCGGAACATTCGCCTACGAATGTCCCTGAATGTATTTTCCCTTCTACTGCCATGCACAGAGTTATCTCCTGCTCTAGCAGAAACTTTTTTGACAGGCCTTTCCTTTCCATTTAAATTGGCTCTCTTTTTCTGGACTAAAACTTGTTCTGTAGTTATACTTTTGTTTCTACAAATGTTTCTAAGGAATGATTTCGTTCTCTTACCCGGAGCTTTCTTCGTGTGTTGAGGTGATTTTAATGTAGAGGACTGCTGCAAGCATTTAGTAATCTGCTGTCTTTGACATTTCGTAGCCTTTCGGATTCTGTCCTTAGACGGCATTGTCTAATTTCTAAATAATCTGCAGTTAAATCTGTGGTAAAATATAATAAAAAATGTTATTAACCACTATTACCAAACAGTAAATCAATAACAGTAAGGATTTGATTCAGCAATGCCATAAAGATGATTCAGTGAAATCTTCTTAATTTTACTGTGATAGTGATAGTATTACAGGGCTTTCATGCAAATGACTACCCACCCTGCAACAAAAAGCCCACATGAAACTTGACGCACATTAAATTGTGTACTTACCTGCAATAATACATATGCCAGTGTTTAGGTCCCTCCACCCTGCCCCTCCCCCTCTCCGCCTCCCTGCCCCACCGTAACTCCCTCCACGACCCGCGGCTGCTATCTTGCAACATGGTGCATCTTGAAAATCTCTCGTGCATTATAAAAGTGACGCAACAGCAGCACAAAATAGGTGCACAGCCATCATAAATCTGCCCCCAACACTTTAAATGATTGATTCAGGATGACGATAAGGTGTGGACTATCTAGAAGTTTGTTTGAGGTGAGGCCTACTCAGGGTTGCAGATTAAATTTAGGCTTGTTGAAGAGTACAGAGGTGATAATCCATGTACATGCCTACCAATGAAGTGAATCATGTCCACTGCACTCTTGAACAAAGGCCAGACCTCCTCTATCTCCCTGAACACGCCTAAACCTCATCTGCACAATGTGATTCGTAATGTTAGGAAACACAAGTGATATAATTGAAAAACGTGCAAATATTTTTGCACATTTAACAATCACATCACCTGTATTTCTTCAGCTTACTTATCTCATTGTGCAGATGTACTCTACGTCCTATGTAGAAGCACACCCTATCAACACTTAAATTACCCAAGCACACATGGGAGCGTATTTACAAGGACCTTGCTCCAGGGGAAATGTCTTAAATTAAAATTGGAAAAATTACATCAAAGGGACTCAAAGGCCTTGTAAATATGCCCCAAACAACATATGAAACACTAGCAGTACATATCAAGAAACCTAATTGATTTCAAAAACGTTTTTAAACCTTTTATGTAAAACAATTATATACCTACATGTATGGGGAACTGACTTAAAATGCCCTAATACACATGAAAACGTTTTTTTAAGGTGCTTGCACCTTTTTTTCAATCACTTTTAACATGGCTATGTAACTCAAACAATCAAAATCAAAATTTACCAAGCACACATGGGTGCGTATTTACAAGGACCTTGCACCACGGGGAAAGTGACTACAAATGACCAAACACACATGGGGACGTATTTACAAGGCCCTTGAACCAGGGGGAAGTGACTTGAAATGGCTAAGCACACATAGGGGTGTATTTACAAGGCCCTTGCACCACTTATGCATCACTTTTAACATGTACACTGTAGAGCAGCATGGGGCAATAACAAAACAGATACATCATGCATCTGTTCCGCAAAAGCGACGCATTGCAGGAGTCACATCGCAAGTAAATACATTCTCATAATTTTTAAAAGCATTCCTTTTCCTTAAAAACGATTTTCTGATCATAATTTGAAAACACAGCACAGCTCCTATGTACAACCACACCTTGTCAGTACTAATACTTTACATTATCTGCAATTACAATTGGTAAAAGAATGCAAAATCTTCTTTGAAAACATAATGCAAACACTTGACTCAAAACATCATTTTAAATGCACAGCTGGCTTTCTTATTTTCTCAAAAAAGCATACTAGTCTCTATCTAAAATAAAGAAACGATAACCCACCTTAACAAATGCTTTTTGAATTTCAAAACAGTCTCAGAAACACACCAATTTTTCTTTAGCAGAACAAAAGGTATGCACTCCAGAGGCTGGAACCAACAAAAGGCACTGAAATGCTGATATTCATCACACATATCTCTCATGTCAGCCAATCAAAACTCTTCCCTCACTATTTTCAAATCAACACCCTTCCCCCCTCTGCCCTTTCTGCCCTTTTTCCATAGCAACTACTGCCTGCCAGACCTCTCATGTTTACAAGTTCACACAACAATGTTTCAAATGAACTCTGAACTCTCAGTGCACCTGCTAATCCACTGCAATCTTTCATAACATCATTTTTTATTAACCATTCAAATTACATCTTTCAAAGAACACATCCATGCACCCTAACTTTCTGTTTTCAGCAATGGAAATCCACAAATCACTGCTAATGAATCATTAGCACTCAAACTCCACAGTTTTTTTTCTTTACAAACTCCACTGTTTAAACTGCCATCTCATTCCCACACTTCATCTGACTGCAGCAGAACCTCCTCTCACCATGTTTTCTGTCTGGATTCTAGGACATAGCTACATCCACTGGGCTCACAGGTATGCTGATAACAGAAATTTACACAACCTCAATTTACAAAATGTGGAAATCAAATGGATTAGCCAAAGAGGATTGAAATGTCACCAATTGATACCATTGGTGAAAACCTTTTTACATTTGCCAAACCCTGACCTCATAATAGTGCACTGTGGAGAAAATGATTTTGGCACTTTGACTGGGGTAGGTCTGGAAATGCTCTTAAAGGACACCTTTGAGCAATTGATGGCACTTTTTCCTCAAACTGCCTTGGTATATTCCAATATATGCCAAAGACAAAAATGGAGGTGGTCCAATCAATTTTTTCCTCAAATTGAGAAATCGAGGAAGCATGTAAATAAGTCTGTTTCAGCTTACATGAGAGACCATGGAATGGGCTCCAACTAAACAATAACTTGCGTTATTACATGCAAGATATCTACAGAGGAGATGGTGTGCACTTCTCAGATGAGGGGAACAGAGTTTTCATACAAAATTTAAGACTGTGTATTGGTACCTACTTATAAGTACCTAGAACTTACACAGAACCCAAAAGCTCTTTTCAGAGCTACCTTAACTTTAATTACTCTTTTGAAATTTCGAATGTACCTTTTTTCACTAATTTTCACTTATGTTCGCTTCCCGGTTCGCTATCCGGTTCGCGTAACGGCAGCTAACAGCGCGAAAAATTCAAATTTTTTTTCGACATATATGAGCCTCCTCAGCCACCCTCAGAAAACCTAGGGGGTCAGGATACGTCTACCGTGCCCCCTTCTAACCATTCTGAACATTATTTACCCTCCATCTTGTATCTCAATTTTACCGAAACACAAAATGGAGGACTCCCGTAACGCTGCAGGTTCGCGTACCGGGACATGCACTGACAAGCACTCGCTCAAAAAAGGTGGGAAAGTAATTTACAGAAAAACCACTGGAGACACTTTCACCAATTATACATTAGCTCATACTACATACCAATCCCTACCCTTTTCACAAATTTGGTTGGAATTCCATTTATCCATTTAGCATGTAGACCTCTCTAAATTCCCTGAGGTAAATTACTTCACAAAACACATATGAAGTGTTGGAATTGACAACCAATTAAAATGTTACTTTCAATTTCTACTATTATATCATGACATTTGATCGGTTATGTACCTGAATATATATAAAGAAAGAGAGAGAAACACAGCCATTTTGACTACTACTTCCTGAAGTACATTTCAAGAGCATTTTCACTGACAAATTAAACTTCTTTTTGAAAGGTAAGAAGTTATTTTAAAAATTTGAAATGAGAACTATGTTATGGTAATTTGTGAAAACGTTTTCAGATAGTTATATACTGTCCCTCTGTAAGAGTTAGAGATTGAGATAGGCTTCTCTGTTATGATTATGGATTGAGTTAGGCTTCTATGGTATAATTATGAATTTACTTAGTCTTCATCACAGGCACTTTGTAATAGTTCTACTTCCTGCCTGAATCCATACAGTGCCCAAAGATAACTTCACTGTTAAAAACTCACAAGTACCTGCCTAAACTTTAACCCAACAGTAACCTATCTCTACTGATATATTTTTATTTTTTATGCAATTTACAGCAAGAAAATGGAAGCACAACAGAAAGAAAATAATATTTCCTTTCAAATAAATATTGAAAACAATCCAAATGAAGAAAAGGATGAAAATGACTTTTTGGATGACACATTAGACGAAGAATTAATTGAATGTGTAGAAGAATATGAATCATGGAATGAAAAGGAGGACATACCTGATGAATTGATGTTACAAATTCTTTTAGATTTTGAAAAATCTGAACAATAAATTTAAATTTTAAAATTAAAAATTGTTTGAGACATGATTCTTTTTTATATGTAAATTATGAAATAGTACCAAAAATAGATATAATATAAAGTGAGACTTAAAATATACTGTACAACTTTTTTGTGTTACACAGTAAGTTTGCTCATAGTTACTTCCTTTCTCCAACTATATTATCTCCAATGTGTATTTAACATCTCTTTATCATCTCCTGCCTCCATATTGTTTCAGCTTTCCAGACAGACTATGGTATGAATTCCATATACCACAATAACTTCTGAAACAACTTGCAAGATATCTACAAAGGAGACGGCGTTTATTTATTTTTAGACTCTGCATTGGTACCTACATGTTGCTACGTAAATAAAAAATAAAAAAAAAAAACAACAAAACGAACAATCAATAAACATACAATATTTAAAAAGTCTATCATTCTTGTTTCCTTATAGTACGCTCCCCGGACCGCTTTCTGGTGCGCGTACCGGGCGCACCCCACGCAAAAAAAACGTTTGGTTTTTTTTTGCCCCGTGGGGCCCTTTTAAAGCCTCCACATCAAACCTAGGGTGTCAGGGAGGATCTACTATGCCCCCTTATGGCCATTTGCCCCTTCGTTTTGGCCTACTCTTGTCTCTCGATCCTACCGAGAGACAAGATGGCGGCCGCTCCGGACTGTTTAGAATGTTGACACACACCGGAGAGCCAATCAGCTTCACTTCGCAAAGTTCCGTAACGCGAAAAGTACGCGAACAGGAGCGCTACCCGGGACACTGTCACAGATATATCTGTTTTTTAAAACGTTAATTTCTCAAAATCCACTGGAACACATATATTGAGACCCAGCAAAGGCACATCGGGCTAACAGTCCCTACAATTTTGCCAAGTTTCGTGCAAATCCATTCAGCCGTTCGAGCTAAAAGTGAGGCCAAACGCCCTATGGAAAAATGAATGGGAAAAACGTGTTTTGGGACCCCCCTTTTTTCTCGGCCCCCCCTTGACGAAACCCCCCCAAATATTCAGGGGCTGCTCAGAAACAAAATGTGCCATTTACCTGAAAATGTCAGCCGATTCCGTCCACAAACGCCAAAGTTATTAGACATAGAATTTTCAAAAGTCCCATAGAGAAAAAATCCTAACTATATATACCTACTGGCGACCGCCAGTAGGTAATATATATATATATATATATATATATATATATATATATATATATATATATATATATATATGCATACAGATTCTTCCAAACGAAAGAAAAACAGCGACCCAGGAGGAAACGGTAGAAACACTGGTTTAATGGCACAGATGCGAATGCATTTCGGCAGCCATTCTGCCTTCCTCAGCGCCCAAAGCGTCCTACCAGCGAGATGTCATGCTGCAGGTGAGTCCCTCCTTTAAACGCCTGCTATTGCAGGCCAGCTCCACCCCTAGGGTTAGTTCCCACACCTGTGTAGAATCCCGCATGTAGTGCAGGACAACAGATCCCAGAATGCAACCAAGTGGTGCCTTGAACCTAGGTGCAGGAGGATACCGTTAATGGTGAAATGTCAAAACGGGGGGGCAGGGAACAGCATGAGCCTCTGGAGTTTGCTGTGATGGAAATACCGCTTTGGTGTGCCAGTTGTCCGGTGCCTCCTCCGGTCCCCCAATGCCGTCACAGCCACGAACACCAAAAAGTCAATGAAGCAGGGGATGAACCACAATGTGTTCTACCCAGCATGAAATTGTCCATTCCAAAACTGCTCGCTTTTCTCCTCGGCTTCGGTGGCGGGCTTCCAACCTGTCCAACTAACGCTGGCAAAATAAACCGGACTACAAGAGTCCGAAAGTTCCAGTGAAGCTGGTCGCCCAGAGCGTGACGGGGGTCATCTGCAAAAGCGCCTCTGGATAGCGCTGAAACTTGTGCATACAGATTCTTCCAAACGAAAGAAAAACAGCGACCCAGGAGGAAACGGTAGAAACACTGGTTTAATGGCACAGATGCAAATGCATTTCGGCAGCCATTCTGCCTTCCTCAGCGCCCAAAGCGTCCTACCAGCGAGATGTCATGCTGCAGGTGAGTCCCTCCTTTAAACGCCTGCTAATGCAGGCCAGCTCCACCCCTAGGGTTAGTTCCCACACCTGTGTAGAATCCCGCATGTAGTGCAGGACAATATATATATATATATACACTACAAAAACCTCTACAGTTAGACAGACTCATTCCGGCAACAAATACAAGGTCAGGGTGTAACTTTTATTTTAACAAAGCATTGTGGCAATACCTTCAAAAAACCACTGTAAGCATATAGTGTGCGACAAATACTGAATTTACTTTGGAGATGAATGTAATACTTCTATACCTAGCCTTTCTACCATCTAATGAGGTAGATGCTAGATAGACACATTGGGGCTGATTCTCAAATGGACTTATGAGTATGGGAAGTAGTACTACAGGGGAACTGTGTAAAATGCTCTTTCTTGCCTTTGTGAATCAAAACCGAAATATCCAATTACCTCCTAGTAAAAGTGCGAAGGGGACAGAGTCATTTCTGTTTGCTCTAACTGTATATGAATATACCCTTTTGCCTCCGGTTTCAGTTGCATATTAATTGTCTTGGATCTCATTCACAAAGGTATTTAAGAGTAAGTGAAGGATTACTACAGGAGTATTAATTCCAGGCATGGCCAGTCCATTGGGGCTGAGGGGTGACGCCCTCTACCTTTTGCTCCAAGAGAACAGTGTCTGTCAGCCTGCATAAAGGTCAGCCTGATAGACACTGTTACCTTTCAGTTCAGGCAGCCAGGAGACAGACATGGCAAACTGTGCAGGCTCCTGGCTGCCTGAGTGAACTTTGCTGAGCTGAGGGACTCACAGCTCCTGTGGGCGTGACGTCCTCAGCTTATCAAAGGTCTCTCCTCAGTGACGAGGGGTTGCAACACTGATTGCCTCGCACCTGGGCGCTTCAGTTTTAAGCCCTGAAGTGCCCAGGGTCGAGTGTCAATTAGTGACACTTCATCACAGAGTGGGCTGGGGTCAGCAGTCTCACTGACCCCATCCCACTCTGTGAAGACGTTATGAGTGCTACCTTACCTCATTGGCTGACCTTAAGTCAGCCAATGAGGCAAGGCAGCCGTCCTAAGCCTCCTGGAACCTCCAAGGCAGAGCTGGCTGCAGGTAAGTGTGTGTTTTGTTTTATATTTAATTAATTTTTGGTGCATGCGTGTGTGTATGTATGAATGTTTGGTAAAGAGTGTTGTGAATGGATGTGTTTGTGTGTGTACGCATATTTGAATGCCTGGCTGTGAATGTTTGGTGTCTATCTCATTGTGCCGTAATACAGAATTACAGTTACCATTAGTGAAGGCCAAATATTTCTCTAACATGGATTTAAGTCAAGCCAGGTCTGCATTATATATACACAAGGTAGCACACTTACAATGCAAGTGATTTACAGGCATGTAACCCAATGTGGTAATATACAGCAGTTCCATCATCGTTCACAAATAACATTCGTTAGGCCTGTCTCGCATGGAGGTAACATTGAACATTCTGATGGTCAAAGTAAACAGATTAAAACTCGACCTGGCTGTTAAGTAAATTGTAAAATACAATACAGATGACATATTCAATTTTACAGTATTGAAAATATTGTAAAATGAATTATTACAATATTGAAAAAGATGCCAATTTCATAGTAAAGAAATATTGTGAAATATGTTTCTGGAAGTAATGTGAAAACTAAAGCTACAATTATGTTTTTGGTAATAAACAATGACATATGCTGTGTTTCTGTATTTTCTCATAGGGTGAAAAGGTGAATCATTGACAACATATGTGACCAATATAGTATGCACAAGCTTTTGTGTTGAGATTTAATTTCTAATGCTTAAAAGTACCACAGAGTTGTGCTTTGTGCTACTTTGTGTCAAGGGTCTCGTCACATGAGTGGTACATAGGCATTCTCAGGGAAGCATTCTTGCTTTTGACACAAATCCCTACC